>NW_003303574.1:30678-31677 GCF_000142945.1 Phytophthora infestans T30-4 | reverse complement strand
CCGTCTGGGACAGGACCGTTAAAGATGCTCATGCGACAGTGCAGACGACGCTTGGCATGCAAGAAGATCCATAACGGATCATTGTTCACTTGATATTTGTATACTTGATTAGGACTTCTTATTAGGAATAGACCCGAAAGGGTAAGCTTAAATACAGAACAGAATTTCCACTCAAGCACACAGAGCGACGTCCGGCTTCAAGGTAAGCGTCAGGTCAAGCTTGTTTGAGTGTGTTATGCCTGTCGGTGAACTCGAAGCTCTGTAGCGAGGGTTCATCCGGCAAGGCCAAGAGACTTTGTGTATTGGCCGATTATTATCGGGAGGTTTTACGTGACGGCTTATTGTTGCCTATTTGCACGACTGGGAGTGCTTGAATTGCCTCCCTTTTATTTCTTCCAGCCGAGTGTT
Organism: Phytophthora infestans T30-4; assembly: GCF_000142945.1. Lineage (NCBI taxonomy): Eukaryota > Oomycota > Peronosporomycetes > Peronosporales > Peronosporaceae > Phytophthora > Phytophthora infestans. The sequence goes on along the minus strand of NW_003303574.1, from coordinate 31,269 downwards.
GAACACTCGGTGATCTCGTAAAAGGCTTACCCGTGCCTGGTACCCTTCCGCTGTTGGGACCACGAGGATTCAAAACACCTGCTAGCTTTGCTCGTGCTAGTAGCGTGTTCTTATTTTACTGGTTGGCCTATATAAGTAGTTTACAAGGTCCAGTTTGTCCCGGTGCAAGGGCAGTATGGGGTCTTCAGGTCCGCCCGAACGATCGTTTACTATCCTAGTAGACGTATTGTTGTGGGAACATCCTAACTACATCTGTAGCTAGAGTTCACGTAAGATTTCCAACACCACAAAACTACACGGATTCGAGAAGAACGTCGCTATGCTGCTATATTTTCTGGCAACTGGAAAGGACTATAGAGGAACTGGGCTCTTTCTGGGCGCGTCACCCTCTTGGGCAAGTGAAGTGATTGGTCTTTTGTGCAAGGAAATTCGGAAGGCGCGTAAGACCTTCATACTCCTCCCCCGCACTGCCGCTCAGTGGAAAGATTTTGAGCGTGGTTTCCGCGCGATGAGAGGGTTTCCAGGCGTCGTCGGTGCAGTTGACGTCTCTCTCTTTGCGATTAATAGGCCTGCCGACTACGAAGGATTCTA
>NW_003303574.1:27873-29983 GCF_000142945.1 Phytophthora infestans T30-4 | reverse complement strand
CAAACACTCGGCTTCGCGTCTTGCACCAAATCATCGGGTGCGAGAGCGGAACGATCTTTCCGTGGTGGCTCTCATCGGTTCTGCTCCCGTTCTCCGGCAAGCACACCCAAGCTCTCACCACCTTGATCTCTTCGCGAATGCTTCCGAAGAGAGCATAGGATCCCTGCTTTCCGGCCGGGTAATCATCGTGTACGAAAGTTCAACCAGAACACGCGATCAACGGAGGGCCTCCTCCGATAAGTCAGCTGTTCTGCGCGCTGTCGGTAAGTTGATCCAGCAATCTCGCAGATTCTTCCGATTCCGCCTACACGACAATCGTGCGCGCGCCCGGATCGTTTGGTGACTCGCGATTTCCCCGTATGTCCCAAGAAGATGCTCAAGTGAAGATTGAGCCGGGGAAGAGGCGTCGTCGGAGGTCGGATCGACGAAAACGCTGCTGAATGAAACAAGATCCGCGGATCGATGGAGTTTTGGGAGGAGCTCTGTCGACGGAAGAGAGGTGGATCCGGATCTAGAAGAGAAACCCCTCTATCCTCCTCAGGTCCCCTCGGAGACCCCTGCGGATCTTGACGCAAGTCAAGATCCGCTAGCAAAACAAAGCAAAGTGAAGGCGAAACGGTATGCATTTGCAGATTCACCGGTTAAGCCAACAACGTACCTAAACCCAACCCCGCTAGTCGAAGAAACGAGAAAGAAAACGAAAACGAGTAAGCCTACGCGGAAGAAGATGCAAGCCTTAGAGTCGGAAGAAGACCAAGCTGGATCCAGGTCCAGCTGGTCCGACAAGGATCTCGAGTTTGTGTATCGCAACCAATCTCTACGCGATTTTCGGCATTAAGATCCTGTCCTGCGGATCCTGAATCCACGACAGATCAAAGATCCAAGGGAACCGGTGAGAGCACCAACGAAAACGGCGAACAAGTTGGTGGCAGTCAAGGATCGATTACGTTTGCTTACGGAGTCAGGCATCGTAGCTGGTGTGTTCGACGCAGAGGATATCTTCGAGCTAGACTTGGATCTCATAGTATCCGCGACGCGGGACCTCTTTGCCAGAGTTAAGTCCATCACCGGAGAAAGGTCGCGCACTATGGATCCAGTGTCGTCACCGAGGATCAGCCAAGCTGTGTCCTCGAACTACGAATCCGCGGCGGAAGATGGGTCCGACACGTCGTCCGAGCCCCGACGCATGACTTTAGGACCCTCCGGGGCATCCATGCTGGAAGCGCGGGCGAGGATCCGAGGACAGGAAGCCCCTGTGAACGTGAAAGCTCGGGATCCAGTACGCCCTACGCGTGATTTGACACAATCCAGCCAGGATCGAGCCAGATCCGGCAAGAAGCCAGTGGGATTATCGTCAGATCAGGCTCGAGGTAATCGCCTCACGGATCCAGTCCCGCCAGTGGACCAGACGGCCACAGGCTCTTCCGACACTTCCGCGGGCACCCTGCAACGGCACTTCGAAGCTGCGATGAGTCGTTTCCTGGCCGAACAGGGTATGAGAGCGCCCGTGCCACAAGCGCAAGTGCTTCACGAACATGGAGCACGAGACGTGGAGATGGAATCCGTGAAGGGAGACAACTCCCATGATGAGTTCGACCTAGATGATCTGGATGGCCCATCCCCTTCGTCGGCGGTGGTAGCAACAGCCGCAGCCGGGGCAGGTGGATCGTCCATGATCCAGAGGGTACGGATCTCAGCCATATCGGATCTGAAGGAGTTCACGGGCAAGGATCAAGATGAGGACCGAGCGAGAACATGGATCAGCAAAGTCAAGTCGGCCCTCATGAGAGATCAAGCGTCGGATGCTGAGAAGTGTTTGACCTTTGCGGATTTGCTAGCGGGGCCAGCCAGGAATTGGTATCGGCAGCTGGGCAGATCCACCAGGAACAAGTGGCCAGATTTGTTGCGCAGTTTCCAGACCCAGTACTGTGAATTGGGAGTGTCGGTGGCACGACAATACTACCATGCTCGCCGCAGATCGGATGAATCCCCGCTAGAATACCTACATCGACTAAATGTGGCCGGTCTACGGGCCAAGTTGAAGATCAAGGATGGGGGATCCAAGGTACTACGGGAACATGTGGATCATTTCATCGAGACGTTGGGAGAA
>NW_003303574.1:22826-24344 GCF_000142945.1 Phytophthora infestans T30-4 | reverse complement strand
TCGGGAGATGCAGAAGATGATCAGCAAATATCACGTCACACCACCGTCCTGGATGCTAACACGAGGATCACAAGGACTCTTTTCAAGCTCGGCCCGCATGGCTACGTCGGTTACACGCTGCTTGTTGAAGTTGGACAACCAAGTCGAACCCTGCAGTTGATTCCGAGAGATGGGGAACCGGTGAGTGCCCTCCCATATAGCAACTCGGTGCTTGGAGGCGAATTCCCGGAACGCCCGAACAAATACCCCGAGTCGCCCACGCACATCACCCCTGAAGCTAACCGGATCCACCGGTGTGGTGACCAGCGTATCCCACGGGGCTTGGTTTCGGGAGCTCGGGCCTGCTTATGGGGACGGGAGATCCGGTGCTAGAGCGGGAATGCATAGCGGCTTTGCGCGAGAATCGACAATCCCACTGCGAAGGGAGAACCGAAACCCTAACACCCGCGGAGAGGGCCCCCGAACAGGGGGGGAGGAGATTGAAAAGGGGGGTTTCCGAAAACGGCAGCTGTCACCAGCCCAGTCGTCGACGTGCCAAATCCCGCTCCGACACGCCACGCTCGCGCTCCAGGATCAGCTGTTGCTGCTGAGTTTGGGCTGCGGAGAGTTGATCCTGGAGTTTCGCGGTGGTCGCATCTGCTTCCTTCAATTTGTCACCTAGATTGACAATAACAAGTGAATATGGAGTTACTAGCAAAGGCTAAAAGAGGATCCACGTACTCGTGCGGCGAAGCTTGGATTCCAGCTCCGTTTGCGCACGCTTGGCATCCGCCCACTCGGTAGCCGCCTTGTCCCGCTGGAGTTCGCTGTCCGCCAGTTTCGCTTGGATCTCGTCGCGCAATCGAGTCATACGCACGAATTCTTCAAGCGCGTAATCTCGTCCGGCAGACGCCCTCTCGAGCGACTCCTTGGTGTCTTGCAACTCCTCAGAGAGTTGAGCCAGGGCTACATCCGGCGATGAGGGAGGTGGATTTGGCGCGGGGGACCCTCCACGCGCCGACCCTAAGGCGGATCCGCCATGGGTGGATCCCACATAGTCATTGGTCACCACCTCTTCTTGGGTCAGGCGCAACTCGTCACGGAGTCGATCCAAGCTCTCGTCCGCGGCTGCACTAGCAGTCTGGGAATCCTCCAGACCCCGCTCGAGGTCATGGATCCGGGATTGGAGCTGGTGGATCTCAGATCTGGCGAGCGCCATCTCCCTAAGGAGGTGGTCGTTGTCATCTCGCATACCATCTCGTTGACGGGAAGCGCGATCCAGCCGTCCGGTCAAGTCGCGGATCTCGACCGCTTGATCGGCCAACACGAGTCGTAGGTCCTGCGATCGAGAGGCCGCACGGTGCTCCTATCCCTGGATCTCCATAGCCTGGTCATGGACTTGGGCCCGCAAGGTCTGAAGTTGGGTAGCGTGTAGGGACGCAGATTGGTCTTGGGCATCTTGAGCCGTCTGAGCTCCGCCGTCAGGGTTTGCACCTGATCGGAAAGAGCTAGGCTAGAATCCGCAGATCGGTGGCCGAC
>NW_003303574.1:11722-20266 GCF_000142945.1 Phytophthora infestans T30-4 | reverse complement strand
TTGACTCGACGGCTCACGTGCCCCTGACCGATCCCGTTAGTTGAGGTTCTATAAGGTATTCTTGACCTAAAGTAGGTTGGCGTATGGTCGAATCTGGAAATCCCTACACCACAACTGCCCCGGTTATGATACGAGCCGAGCTGGTGAGTGTCTTAATCCTTCATTTGGTTCCGCCACCGTTGGTCCATACTCGGCTGATGACGTCCCGCGGCTTTCCACCACCTTCTTCGGTACGTTTGTTGCTTCCGCTGTCACTCCCTTGGCAGCTCCTTACTCCTCGCTTGTTACTCCAGCACAACTCGCGGCACCATAATCCCTCTACAACTCCTCGTCGAGGTGAAGGCGTGCCAGCTGAGTCGATTCTCCGACCCGTCGGTACTCGTGGGGTCAGCGACCGGCCTGAGGCTCGGCTGGTTGACCTGACAACTTCCCATGAGTCTGACGCGGAGTCGGCGGGGTCTTCTCGCGTGCGCCTCCTGGTCCACCGAGCTTGCCGGGCGACACCACTTCGGGCGCCACCAATCAGCCAAGCTCGGCTGCTCCAGTGAGTCTTGACTCCCTCATGGCCAGAGTCAACGAGCAAGGGTATGAGCGCCGAGAAGAATTGACCTTCTTGGCGAGGCTCATGGCCTACGGATTTACTCGTTCCGTGGAGCCCTCCGATCCCGTGCAGCGGCGAGCGATTTTGCATGCTGCTTCCGCGGGGGAACTGTTGGATATCTTGAAAGGCAACTACGCCGCTCTTGATTATCCAAAGATCATTGGCGATCTCCGAGCTGACAATCAAGCTGTTCAGGAGGAGAACCGCGCACTGACTCGGCGACTGGACTCGCTTGCTCTCTGCAACGTCGACTTGTCAACTCAGCTCTCGTCGGCTCAACAGCAAGTGTCTCGATTGGAGGCTGCTGCCGCGCAGTCGGCTAATCTCCTTGCTTCACTGCGAAAGGCTGTAGCTCTGAGTGAGGCAAAACTTGCTCGGGCCATCGCAGCTGAGCAGAGCAAGGTTGACGCTGCGTTGGGTCAGGCCCAGCTCCATCACCAGCAAGTCTTGGATCGAGACGCTAAGATCGACGTTCTTCTCCGATCCATTTCCGAGAGGGATGCGGCGTTTGTCACTCTTCAGGGCATCGCTTCCAAGCACTCCGAGCAGCTGCAGGAGTCGGTGCGGTTGTATAGCTCCACCGGCACTCAACCTTTGCGGCACGCTCAGTCGGTGATCGCTGAGCAGCGGGCTGTGATCTTGCGACAGAAGCGGCTCATCCGTCGGAATGGTATTATTCCGATGCACGATCCTCACATGGCTGCTGCTGCTGGCGGTGGCTTGCAAGTTCCTGGGCTTGATCCGTCCGACCTTCTCCTCAACGCCCGGCTGTGTCGTGTCTTGGAGTCTCGCTTTCCTGAGGCTCTCAACATTCCCGCTGGTGAAACTCGGCGGTTGGAGTTGATTGTCCATCCTCGCCGAGATGCTCCAGTGGCGAGTTCCGTTATTGGTCCTAGTGTGGCTCCCTCAGCTGGTCAAGCGTCTTCGGTGACTTCATTGGCAGACTCGGCTGCGGCTCCAGTCAGCTCAGCGGCGGTTACGAGCCAGGCTGAGCCGACTCTTGCCCAGCTTCACCGTACGCCTTTGGCGGACTTGACTTCGACTCAGCGGCTTCGCCGTAATACCAACCCCAAGTCTCCCACTGCTGCAGGTCCTCGTCATCGTGCACCGGCGCCGCATCCGCCTCAGCCGTACGCTTGTCCACTTCCCGGAGAGGATGGACACGAGGCTATCAGTGCCCTTTTGCACCCAAGTTCCCCTCAAGCTACTGTATCCGATGGAGAAAGGCCTCGCTCTGGAAAGTCCCGTCGTCGGACTCGGCGGAAGAAGGTTCGTCACCTTCAGCTGAGTTCTGCTACTCAGCCCGCTGTCTCTGCTCGCTTTGAAGGCGACGATGACGCTTCGAGCGAAGCTGAATTCGAGTTTGAGCTGCCTGAGCCGCCCGCCGACACCGTTCCTGCGGTTTCTTCAACGACTTCGGTGGGTTCTTCGTCTTCTGGTCCTCCGGTGACTTCGTCAGTCGCGGCTACTCGCCCACTGCCGATATCTTCCTCCGATGTCGTGGCTTCGCTGCCTGTCCCGGCTACGAGCGTTTGTGCCTCAGGCTCGACTTCGCCCATCTCCGCTGGGTTGCCCCAGTCGAGTGCACCACTCAGCGTCGCGCTAACGGTGGTTGGGCGCTCCCAGACGTCTTCTCGGGGTCTGAGCGTATCCACCACGCCGACTGACCTAGTGACTCCGGCCGTGAAGGTCCTCAGACCGTCTCTCCCTGTGACCACGGCCGTGTTGACGTCCCCATCTGGGCGCCCTATCTGGAGATCTGCTGCGACAGCCCGCACTGTGACTGCTCAGCTGCTTGAGGACCTCGACGCGTCTGACGACGAGGTGTTAGGGCCTGGTGATGGTTCCGTACCGTCCACCGGCTCGACGAATCCTGCCGCTGGGTCGCTCTTGGATCCCATTTCCTTATCAGAGAACTCGGCTGGCAGTCCTTCAGGCTTCGACTCAGCGACCGCAGATGCTCGTCGGTCTGCCAAAGCGAGAAGCCTTCATGCGGAAATCTTCGGCTCTGACGACGAGATGAGTGATGAGTCCTTGCCGCCGAGTGATCGCTACTCCTCGCGGCCTTCATCGAAGGATTCTGGTGACGGGACGAGTTCTGACTCTGCGCCGGCTTCGGGGAAGCAGCAGCATCGCAAACGTCGTGCCTCGTCGAGTCCTACCGGTCATCGGTCGAAGCGATCCAAGAAGCACAAGAAACACAAGAAGCATCACAAGACGCACCGACACCACAAGCATCGGCAGCTTCCGTCGACTCCTGATCCAGCTCCGGCTCAATCCATTCCGGCTGCTCCTTCGCAGAGTAGGCTCCCGGTTGTGTCGATTCTCTCTCAGCCGAGTTCGACTGCCTCACGCCCGGCTTTGGTCGCACTACCCAGCGCTCTTACACTCCCGCTGGCGACGTTACGGACTCGAGCCTCGCAAGCGGTGTCCAAGGATTGTCGCTTGACTCTTCACATGGCTCAACTCCGCGAAGTACCATTCATGCATTTCGGCTCAGCCCGTTGTTGGAATGCATTATTGGATACACTGAGCGGAGGGGTGCAGATGGAGCTCGTAGGAGGCAAGAGTCGTGTGCCACCTACGCCGTGTTCTCTTGACGGCATTCGAGCTTTCATGGCCGTTTTCGATCCGAGCCATCCTTGTCAGCATCTTCGGCGGATGCTCCCTGAGCTTCATTTCTTCTTTTCTCCGTCGATACTGGAGGAAGCTCGGCGGTGTTTGGCTTCTCAGACCCGACCTCGAACTTTGATGCAAGTTCTTGGAGATATGTGGGTAAAGCTTCGTGGCGACAGTCCCTTGGACTCGGCGGGACGGCCCATCCAGACAGATGTCCAAATGACCCGTTACTTCGTAGCTCTCTATGAGCGTCGTCATTGGATCGTCGAGTCGAGTGTGTTGATGGGTCTCCATCCTGACGTCAACCCGGCTGCCACGCCCGCTCAGCTTGCTGAGGTGTATGAGCTGTGGCTGGTGTACAAGCGTGAACGAAAACGTCGTAGTGACACTCTGCGATCTTTGGTTGTCGCTGTCTACGATCAGCTTTACTCGGTGGTCACTCAGAAACACGGCGATGAACCTGCTCCTCTGGTGGACGCAGAGGTTTATTTCGACCCGTCCGTCCCCCATTATTCTCCCGTTAACCTTTCGTGGGTTCCCTCCGGGAGAGACTGGGTCCAATGTGCTCATGATGTGGATCTAGCTGAGCCCTGGCGAGCTTGGTGGCTAACTGACCCGGCGGTCCACCCGTATAACACCTGCTTCCGCGCTCGGAACGTGGACTTCTTGGTTTTCGCTCCGCGCGGTATGGATCCTCAGGTTGTTGACGACGCGATTGAAGAAGACTTCGATCTTGCCGAACAAGCGCCTCCTGCCTATGCCCCGGGTGCTCCAACTCGGCTGAATCGTCAAGGCATCCACATCTTCACTGGGTCGTCAATCGGTGAGCTCGGCTCAGATGACGAGAGTGCGTCTGATGACGACTCGGCGGACGATGGGTTGGGTTCTCCTAATCTCCGAGGCGCGTCTCCGAGTATGTCTCTGTTCGGCACCCCACTCCCCAGTGGAGCGGATCCGCCTCAACCCACTTCAGCCGAGTCGGGTCCTGAGGCACCTGGTCCGGCGTCAGCTTCGTTGGCTAGCTCGGCGATGATACTTCTTGCCACGGCTGCGAATGTTGCATCTTCTTCCGCTGTTTCCCAAGGGACGACGTCTGCTACAACGCCACGCCCCCAATCGCCGAGTCCGCTGAGCTCTTCCCAGTTGTCTCCGTCGGGTTCAACTCACTTAGAGTCCGGATCGCCGGCCTTTTAGTTTTTTTTCTCTTCTTTTGACTGAGCGTCCCGTAGGTATCGTTCAGGACTTCACTTCGTAATTATTCAGTATATGTAGTGTCGACACAGTAGTATTCCATCTCAACTCGGCCTGTGTCGTCCGCTGAGTTGGTGTAACTTTTGGTGCAATAGCTGTTAATCCTCATCTGCAACTTGCACCATTTGCAGACGGTTTTCGCGCTTCTTCTGTCGTAGATAGTCAAACAGGAGACCCCCACATGACAAATTCGACAGTGGTTCCCAAGTAGGCTCATCGTAGCCGACCCACTTAACTTTAAACTTCCGTGGTGATCGTGACGTACTCGTGGATAATGGTAGCTCATCGTCGAGAATTGCTTCGACTTCATACTGGTTTGTACTTGTGTCTGGTTCCCAGCTGTCTTCAGGCAGTAATTCTTCGTCAAAGTCAAATCGCTGAGTCTCTTCGAGGTCGGCGATTAGCCTCGTCTTTGGTCTTCCGCCGAGTTCGGTGACTGCCTTCAGACGTGATACATGGACCACTGGGTAGAACCTATATCCACTCTTGTCGGGTAAATCCAATTCATAGGCAAATTCTTCCACCTTCTTCTTCACCCTGAATGGTCCATGCCATCGGTGAGCTAACTTCTTGGTCAGGCCTGACTTGACTCGCTTCCATAAACAACCAGACTTGATCTCCTTCTTTGAACAAGGATTTGGTGGGTTCATCGCCTGGTTCTGCAACCTCATCTTCGTCATCTGCTGTGTTGGGAATGGATCTTTTCTCCTTCTTGCTCAATGCTTCGTTGTGCTCTCGAGCTCGTCGTGCTTTCTCTCGCACTTAAAACTCAGCTGCTAATCGAAGTGCCACTTCTCGTTGTCAGTTCGCTTCTCGACGCCACTCGACTGCGTCCGCCGAGTTGACTGGGCGTCCCTGTCCACGTCGTATTGAACTCGTCATAGCCTTGAGTGTAGACTTGGCGTCCCAACCATGTACCAGATAGAAAGGGGTTTCTCGCCGAGTTGAATCTCTTGAGTTGTTGATAGCGTGTACCATCTTCTCGGCGATGTCATCCCAGTCGGCTTGAAGTGGGTCTTCCACGTAGACCTGTATAGTCTGAACCATTGTCTTGACTGACCTCTCTTGTTGACCGTTGGCTTGTGGTCGGTAACTCAGCGTAGCTCTTGATCTCGACTGCATCATCTCGGAGAACTTTTGGAATACTTCATTCATAAACCTTGGATCTCGATCGTGCCGTATCAGAGACGGAGCCCCGAAATGTCTGAAGACGCACTCCTCAAATACCTTGGCCACTTCGAGTGCTCCGGTGTCATTCATAGCCTTAGCGATAACGAATCCCGTGAAGTGGTCCTGGAACAGCAGCAGTGCAGTATTGCCCCGCTGAGTTCGAGGAAGGGGAATCACGAAATCCATTGACACGACTTGGAATGGATGGTCTGACACCACATTTCCCGGCGAGAAACCTCTCAACTGTGGCTTGCTCTTACTGGTATTGCAGTCTTCGCAGGCCCTAACATGTTTCACCACGTTGGCGTAAAGACCAATCCAGTAGTAGTCGGCTTTGACTCGGTGATACGTTCTGACAATGCCTTGATGCCCTCCTTCGATCGAGTTGTGACAGTTATAAAGTATTTCGTCGACCATAGTTGACGTAATCACCAATCTCAATGAGAGGTTCGGTTCGCCGAGTTCGCCCAGTCGGCGAGCTTCATCTCGGCGGTATAACAGGCCGTCTTCGCTGAGTACAAAGACTTCTGCGACTTTGCCGGCATTCTGAGCTCGACGGTGTGTAAGGTCCTCAAATTCGCCTCTCAGGTACGCTTTCAGATCGGCCCACCTGAGTTCTTCATCTTGTGCCTTCGCGATTCGTCGTCTCCGCTCAGTCTGTACTGTCACTGGATCAATGTCGTTGGCATTCCTAGCTGTCTGGGCTGACTCCATCTGCGACCCTGTTTCGACATTGGGGGTCGTGTGGTTAGTCCGCCGAGTCGACGCCCGGCTGACTTGCTCGAATTCATCTCCACTGCTTTCAAACGCGGATTCTCCAGAATTTGTTGATACAGCTTCGTGATCCTGACTTCCTCTTCTTGCTCTAGCCGAGTCTTCACCCAGCTCGTCTTCAAAGTGAACTCGGCATACTCGGCTACGAGTGACTGCGGGGTTTCCGCTGGGTTGTCTATGGCGTACAGCTCTTCGGCTACTCGGTTAATCATTCTCAGTTCTGCTTTCCTATCCGTCCCGAGAATCACTCGTCCAGCTTTAGCTTCGAGTGCTTCCGTAGCGAGAGAATCGGCCGCTGCGTTATAGTGTCGCGCTATGTGTCGATACCGGACCGAGTTGAGTTGCTTCATGAGATCCTTGTGTCGAGCTAGCTCCACTTGCAACGTTTCCTTCTTGCATGCTATCACCCCCATGGATTGCTGGATTGCAAGCCGGGAGTCACCCACGATAATCAGGTTAGCTATCCCTCGGTCAATCGCCGCCAAGACTCCATTGTCATGCCGGTGTACTCGGCGATGTTGACTGTGGTGGACGACAGGTACGCACTCGCAGCAATCTCAATGTCCCAATTCGGAAGGCGCCATAGTATCCACGAACAACTTCCATACCCACCGTATTTAGCTGTCTTTGCTGAGCCATCAAATGACAGTACGCATCCCGCAAAGTCAGCTGGTACTCGGGCGTATAGCAGCTCTGGGTCCATTCATACTGTCGCCGGGTTCTTGGAGGGAGGCGCAAGGTGCTTCAAGGAATCGTCGAGTCCGATAAATGGGGTATCGACGCCTGGAGCAACTGGGCGAAGTCTACATCTCGTTCACGTACTCGCTTCACCTTCAAATCGTAGGGCGACAGCATAACTGCGAAACTGACTGCGCGGCCGTACAGCGACTTTGATTTAAACACCCACTCCAGCGTGGAGAAACGGATGTAGACGTGTAGCGTCTTTCCCGCCAAGAGAGTGTAGCACACTTTCAGCAATTGTAACAGCGCGACTACTTCTTTCTCAGCGGGATGATAGCCGAGTTCATTCTCCTTCAGTACGCGTCCGCAGAAGCGAACTGGGTGCAGCTTGTCGTCGTGCGGCTGCATCAATGTACTGCTTAGTGCCCACTCATTGGCGTACAACATTATATGTACTTCTTTCGCCGAGTCGAAATGACGCAGAATTGGAGCTTCTGCTACCCGTCTTTTGAGCTCGGCGAATGACGCTTTTGCTGACGCTAAGTCACCCCCAGGGCCAAAGTCCGTATCCTTTAGCTGATAGAGTACTGCACCGTAAACAGCCAAGTTCTGGATGAATCGGCCGTAATAGTTCAGGGCACCGAGGAAAGCTTGCATCCCTTTCTTTGATTTCGGGAAGGCGAGCTCAGCGATCGCGGTTATCTTCTTCGCGTCAGCGCGTATGCCACTCGGCGTAATCTCGTGAGATAGGAAATCAACCTTGGGTTGGCCAAAGATACTCTTGGTAAAGCTGATGCTAATTCGACATTCTGTGAACCGGGCTAGTAATCGGTCGAGTGTCTCCAAGCAGGCGTCGAACGTCTCCCCTCCAAAACAGATATCATCGACAAACGACCTCCGCTTGAACACCGGAATTAAGGGAAGACTGGTCTGGCTCTCCATTAGCAAACATGTCGCCGTCCGGTCCCGTTGAGCAGGGTCTTGGACCGGATCGCAGTCAGCTTGTGATTGGTGATCAGCTTCAAACTTCGTCAGCTGACTCTGCGGGGAAAGGGGGGAAGCCGGCAGAGGTGGAAATGGCCGAGGCCGGGAACCGGCTTGGAGAAAAGGCCGAGCGAGCAGAGAAGAAGTAGAGCGGAAGAGTAAATTAGAATAAAGCCTCTATGCGATCTGAAAAGACAAATGAGAAAGCCAGAGAGAGAAAGGACCCTGAGGAAGAAGGGACAAAGGGAACCAAAAGCGAAAAACCCCACGAAAAACAATACAAGAAAAAAACCAGATTAAAACGAGAACTTAAAAAGACAAGAGTGAGAGGAGAAATCCAACGTGAGAATAAGGCCAGAGGACAGCAAGCGAAGAACAAAGGTGGTGATTAAAGAAAATAAGCGAATCCGATACCGCCCTGTCAGCCCCCCACCAAGACTAGCTAAAGGAAGTCACGAGATGAG
>NW_003303574.1:0-11618 GCF_000142945.1 Phytophthora infestans T30-4 | reverse complement strand
AAGTGGCGGAGAGGTATCCGCCGAGCTCTCTGCTTAATGGGTGCGTGTCCTTGAACATCGATGTCGCACAATGCTCCGTACGCTGGAGGCGGCAGGGCATTACCACTTGAAATCATTATCCCTTCGTGCTTTTGTAGCTCTGCCACCAATTTAGCCGACTGTGCTGGCGTATGACTACTCGACTTGACGTTTACAGCGCTATAGTCGAGTTCGGTAGGTTCAACTTCAGTGAGGTCGGGAAGGAAGGCCAGCTCGTGAGCGTAGTCCGTCAATTCCAGATCTGTTCCACTACGCTCAATGGCGGTGGTCGTACCATTGTCAACATCATCCTCTTGCTCGTCTTCGGTCGCGGCGATAGCCAAGTAGTGTTGTCTTAGAGTCTCAGTCGGGTCTCTCATCGAGTTGCATTCATCATCTTCAGCTTGTCCTAAGCCGTAGTCAATTCCGCCGGGGTCGAACACCGTCGCCGCTGAGTTCGTTACTTCGACCTCAGCTATAGTACCTTCCAACAGTGATACCTCTGATAAATCATCGTTGTCGTCCGCGTCAGGGCCCGTATTCGCTGAGTTCACTGCGATGGCCGATCTGACTCTTGCGTGTTCAAACTTGTCTCCGAGGTAGATGGTACCATCGTCATGCTGTCTAACTACTTCCGAACCGGTTTCAGCATTCATAGTCTCCAACGCTGAGTCTGCCGTAGCTGGGTCGTCGTTCGGCTTTATTCCTTCAGGTAGTAGTACCTCCCGACTATCATAGTCTTTGGTCGCGTCGGAATGATCAACCGCTGAGTTGGTTGTGACGGCAGAACTAGCTTCCGTGCATGCAAACTCGTCATCGGTATAGCTGACATCCTGACAACATGCTATGGCCACGTCCGAGGCACTCTCAGTGTTTAGATCTGCTGACGCCGAGTCTACTGCCCCCGACTGGATAATGCAGGCTTCCGGTGTACCCATCGCTGAGTTCACCACGGCTGCAGAACTTGATCTAATGAATCCAAACTTGGCTCGGTTGTCAGCAACGGGTTGGGCGTCACTTAGGGCGTGTTCCGAGCGTTCTTCAAGGTCTCCTTCCGTTATAGCTGAGTCTTCAGTCGCCGACACGTCTTCTTTGGCCCTTACTTCACTTGTTCCTTCAACCGCTGAGTTCGTGTTGACGTCAGAAATGGCGCCATCGTCTTCAAACTTGGACGGCTGATAGGAGACATCTTGGCCATCGTGTAGCACCGGCGTACGATCCGCTCGGACGTCTTCCAGCTTGAACGCTGAGTTTATAGCCGGGTCACCTCTTGTCACCCCTGAAGTCGATATGACGTCTACGTTACCGCGACGCCTCTCGTAGTCGCCGGCTTCAGTATCAGCTTCGATCCTTCTCCAGCGTTCGGCGCATGTTAATTCTGGTCCACTTTCCACTGGAGGAGGTCGTCTTTCCACCGCCGTCGGAGTTGGGTATTTTCGTCTTTCCACAGCTGGCGGCTGGTGTGACAACCAGTCTTCGTACAGTCGTTGTTCTTTCTGCAGCAAATCTTTATCCATAGCCGACTCAAATGCCAATATCTGCCAGTCACGGTACTTCGCCGAGTTCACGTGGACATATCCCTCATTGGCCAGTACTCCGTGTGGTTGCCATTTTATCACATAAAAGTGAGGTGGGCACCAGACTGACGTCGGTCGTACGTTCGTAATCAGGACATGGGTTGGTCTTCCTCGGCGATTAGGCACCAGACTGACGTCGGTCGTACGTTCGTAATCAGGACATGGGTTGGTCTTCCTCGGCGATTAAAAACAACCGTTGGAATCCAACCCTTCGTCCGTCGCACCCACAAGTCATGCGTCGACTCACTGGGTTGTCGCCTGGGCAATTTGAACTCAGCGGTCATTCGACTTCCGATTGTTAACCCGTCTGGTGGTCCGCATGGGACATTTGGCCCGAACTCGGTCTTGGTCGGCGCATTACTTAATCGGATGAGTGGGATCACCATCTCATCGGGTAGCTTGACCGCCGAGTTGTACAGATCCAGACGGATCCCAGCTGGGATCATGAAGTCGGTGCCGAGAATCAAATCGACTCCGGCATGATGAGGCATTATCCATACTTCAAACTCGTATGCCACTTACCAGCCGAGTGTCACCTTCACCACTGCTCTTGACGTTGTCACCATTCTGTCTTTACTTATTCCTTGTATGTCGATTCGCTTATCTCGGCTGGCTACTCTCTTGAGGCGCAGTTTCCTTGCGAAGTATTCACTAATCGCCGAGACATTTGCTCCGGTATCCAATAATATCTCGGTCCTTCGGTCGTTCACTGCACCCAATACGAGAGCTGTCATTCTAACTCGGCGATCAAACGTCTGTGCTGACCACCATCCCAGCCGTTCTCCCGGAAGCAGCTTCATGATTCTGGTACGATGCACAGCCTGGTCTGACTGCCGAGTTACACTTGCAATCGCTCGGTGGTTATCATCCAACTCACCGAGCTCACGTTCAGTTCCGTCGATTTCACACATCAAATTGCCATCCCCGCTTCTTCCCTTGGGCCGTCCCTTTTGCCTACGAAGGCAAACAAGAAGCTCGCCTCAACTGCAGGTTCAGCTGACTGTGGCAGCCCGGCATATTCCAACCCAGTCAGTGTTGGCGGGCCGCCGAGTTTAAATCACTCGGCGCGTAAAGGTTTTGCAGATCTTCTGGCACTAGCGACTTGTCGACGGAGTTTTTTACGAACGCAGCCAGCTTCTCATATTGACGAAACAGCTCGCACTGGCCGCCTTCATGGACTTGTCTGCAGAATTTGCAGCGTCGTCGACAGTAGTGAGCCGAGTGTCCCGTTCTTCCACAAGCTGCA
Organism: Phytophthora infestans T30-4; assembly: GCF_000142945.1. Lineage (NCBI taxonomy): Eukaryota > Oomycota > Peronosporomycetes > Peronosporales > Peronosporaceae > Phytophthora > Phytophthora infestans. The sequence goes on along the minus strand of NW_003303574.1, from coordinate 8,777 downwards.
CAAGGTCCGAGCTGAGAGTTGTCGCGTGATCCATCTCCACGGTTCGACTGTTCTCGTTGGTTGTACGGTCGCGGAGGTCGATTCGCTGAGTTTCCCCAACTTCAATTTGAGCCATTCTGGTCTCCCGCCGAGTTCTCTCGGCGGTCCGGTGTATTTCCTTTATCATTAGAAACACCGGCGTCAATGTAGTCGTCGTCTTCCGCTGAGTCGTGTCCTCCGGACTGGTCCTCATCATCCCATTCGTCTTCGGAGTTGTACGGACTCGGCGGGTTCTGATCGATGAGTTCCTCCCCGTCAGAGTCAGCGTCTACGACTTGACTCGGCGGTCGCGGTTTTCTTCCTTGCGACTGCGCTTCTCATCTCGACGTCCATCTCGGCGTTCATCTCGGCGGCCCTGATCCTTCCGCTTATCGTCTCTGCCTCGTGCGATCACGAGGAGGTCGCGTTGCTTCTTGCGCTTTTCACCGAGGATCCGACGATTGATTATCTGCTCCACCTTACTGATGTCTTCCAACTGCAAGGGGTACATCAAATCCATCACATCATCATCACCACAATGCAGCAAAAAGTGTTCGACATGGTCAGCCGCGTCGGCGCTACCCTTCTCGTACTGGATCTTGGCTGTCCGAGCATACCCGTTGAGTCGGATCAGGAAGTCGCAGATCGGTTCGTTGACTTTACGTCTAGCCGAGTAGTAACGAGTGCGGGCGGATTGGTCGAACTGTGAGCAATAATAGTCCAGGAACGCCTCGCTGAGTAGTTTCCAACGTCGCTGAGTCTTCTTCGGCAGCTGCCTGTACCAACTCTTCGCCGCGCGTCCCAAGCATAGCGAGAAAGGTTCGCACCAGGCACTTTGGGGCATCCTGGTGCTCTTCATCTCGTACATGAAACGCTTGAGCCACTGGAGCGACGTATCAGAGCGGTAGCGCTTTCCTTCGAGCTCGGCGATTTTGTCGAGCGAGGCGTGGGTTCGGACTTCTAGGTACTGCGTCGAGTCTTCTTCAGCCGCGTCAAAGCTCAAGTTTCGGATGTAATCATTCACGGTTTCTTCACGGTTACCCCTCACGTCAAAGGTGTCGTCGTCTTCTTCATCCTCCTCGTAAGTCTCAGCCTCATCTGCAGCGTCATACAATTCACGGTAACGACCAACATTCCGCTGCCCACGACTCGGCGCTCGCTGAGTCGGGTTTAGCTTCATTGGAGTCAGCATGTGGGAGTCTTCGAAGTACGGAGTCCCTTGCGTAGCGCGGAACACTTCACGTCTCTTCGTCTCCGGGGTCTTCGGCAAAGGAATCTTGCTTGGGTCTTCGCCGAGTGGTTTGAACTCGGCTACTCGGCTGTATACCTTCCTCGTTCCACCAGGGGCCTTCTCCAATCCAAACGCCACTCTCAACTTCTTCTTCCATTGCCAGAGCTCAGCTCCGCCACGGGTCAGACTCCAGTCGGACAGGATGAGGCTGTCGGTCGGCTGTTGCACCGATAGCCCATCGCTTTCAGCAACAACACAGTTTCTTCCACCAACTGGTTGATGTTGGCTGCACGTACCGGCTGAGTTAGCTCGGGACCCAGCATCGGCCACTTCGCCTGCGCCATCGCCACCGGCGCGAACATCATCATCCATTCCGATCTCGTTCTCATCTCCTCGCCGAGTCGAGCCAACACTTTATTGGCGCTCGGCGTATCGGCGTTCCTCGTCGCTTTCGGAATATGGGGCGGACGGTCCCCTTGCGCAACGCCATGTTCTTCTTCATCTTCTTCATCGTCCGCACCTTCGTCGAGCTCAGCGGATAAGTTGCGCTCGACAGGACGTGGGGCTCCCATGCGTCCCACCTGCAGCGTCAACTCTTCCACCTCGCCAAGTAGCTCGGCGGTAGTCTTCGTTTCTCCGAGCTCAGCGGTCTCGGCCTTCTCTTCATACTCTCCTTCACTTGCATCTCCGTTCTCGCTCTCCTGGTCTTGGCCATCCTCGTCGAACTGGACGGTTCGTCCCACCTCCATCGTCATGGCGATGAGTCGTTGATCCGCCGGGTCCGACCTCGCGAGAGGCGATCCTCCAGCCGTCGCTGGGCTTCCGTCGCTCGGAGTTGCTGATCCCTTGACCATCTTCACTCTTCTCTTTCTCTTCTCTTCCTCTTAACTTGGTTAGCTGGCACCTATAAAAAGAAGCACACACTCCTGTTCCCGGGTCGCGGCACCAGTTGTGGTGTAGTAGAACACACAAATACCGTCAGATGTGGATTCCTTACACAAACCACAACGAATCTCCGAGTTAGGTCGGCGGTTGTATGGCCTGCGCAGAGGGTGGTCCCCTCGCGGTCCGGCCCTTCCGGGACAGACGAGTGGCTCGCTTCTACTCGGCTCCGACTAACCAAGTCAGATCACTTCCGAGGCTCCGCCGAGTTTGGTTCGGCTGAGCTCGTTCACAACCCTGTGCCCTCCACCAAAGGATGGACGACGGCGCGCGAGCGCTTTTACAGGTCACCGAGCGCAAAGGCTGCTCAGCTAGAAGTGTTACGGCACCCGGGCTATCCGACGTACCGGCCCGCTGAGTATGCGGGACTGTCTTTCGCGCGTAGCGAGACTTTGTCCTACCCGGACCGACCTAATCTCTTGGCGCTACCAGTCAATACCCTACAAGCTATGCCTCTCGAGTACTGACGGCAGGCATAATCCAGCCCTATGCAGGGACTTACCGGAAAAGTGTACACGTGTCTTGGACTAGGAAAATTCTGCTCTGTTATCTTCTGGGAGCCCTTTCGGCTCCCCCTATTTAATCCTATGCTTCTCATACAAATATCTAGTGAAATGTAGTCGTTTAGGATCTCTACCGACCCTTCAGCTGAGTTCCGGCGACCGTTGAGCTCAGCGGCTATCCGGATAGCATATCCGGACAGATCGCCGAGTACTTACCGTGATCCTTTGCTCCTAAGATCTGGGTTATCAGACCGAGCCAATTCTTGACCTAAAGTAGGTTGGCGTATGGTCGAATCTGGAAATCCCTACACCACAGGAGGCGCAACGCTGATCTGCACTTGGTGACGAGCCATTGCAGTCAAGTACGGGATTATCGAGGTCATCATGTGATCGACCGATGCCTCCGTACTTTCAGCCAGCATGGCGCGCAGCGAATCTTCGGTGAGTGGTGGCGGACCACCAGCTGGAGCAGAAGGAGCAGCAGGAGCCATCTCCGCGGGTTCAGCGACGACGGGGAGTGCTGCAGAAGCTACCACAGGGAGTGATGAGTCCGGGGCAGCGGGCGCCGGAGGGTCGGTTGATGACGCTGCTGTCGGAGGAAGTGCAGCAGACTGAGGAACGTTCGAACCCTCGGCCTTGCCCTCCTGAGAAGCAAGTCGAGTAATGCGAGGTGATGAGCAAGGTACCGATGATTCAAGAGAAGGATGAGCTGACGTACCTCCAGCTGTTCACGTTCGCGACGTCTACGGGGATTGAGACGCTGAAATGCGTCGGACACGACTCGATTCAGGCGCTTGGACATACGGTGGCGAGATGGTGAATTGGAGAATGAAGAAATGTCACAACGGGCACCAGTACCGTGGCTTCCATTGCGACAGGGGCAGTTGTGGTGTAGTGATTTCTCCGTAGTTGCGGATTATCACCCGTCGACAAAGACGTGACACCGCCCAAGATGTTCAAGCGACGAACCCTCGGTCAGGTGATGTACGGAGACGCCAAGGTGCCAGGGACTCGACGGCGTCACCTCCGAACGTTCAACGAGTATTGGATACGGGCACATGTCACTGAATCCAGGCTGTCCTTATTATTAATAATGGACTGGCCGGATTCGCATTCAGCGGACCATCTACGGTACGAACCCTCAGTGGCGGTCGGGATGAGTTCGCGGAAGACTCAGCAACCCTTGGAAGGCACGTTCACCGTCTGGGACAAGGCGCGGACCGTTAAAGATGCTCATGCGACGGTGCAGACGACGCTTGGCATGAAAGAAGATCCATAACGGATCATTGTTCACTTGCTATTTGTATACTTGATTAGGACTTCTTATTTGGAATAGACCCGAAAGGGTAAGCTTAAATACAGAACAGAATTTCCACTCAAGCACACAGAGCGACGTCCGGCTTCAAGGTAAGCGTCTGGTCAAGCTTGTTTGAGTGTGTTATGCCTGTCGGTGAACTCGAAGCTCTGTAGCGAGGGTTCATCCGGCAAGGCCAAGAGACTTTGTGTATTGGCCGATTACTATCGGGAGGTTTTTACGTGACGGCTTATTGTTGCCTATTTGCACGACGGGGAGTGCTTGAATTGCCTCCCTTTTATTCTTCCTACCGAGTGTTGAACACTCGGTGATCTCGTAAAAGGCTTACCCGTGCCTGGTACCCTTCCACTGTGGGGACCACGAGGATTCTAAACACCTGCTAGCTTTGCTCGTGCTAGTAGTGTGTTCTTATTTTTACTAGTTGGCCTATATAAGTAGTTTACAAGGTCCAGTTTGTCCCGGTACAAGGGCAGAACTGGGGTCTTCAGGTCCGCCCGAACGATCGTTTACTATCCTAGTAGACGTATTGTTGTGGGAACATCCTAACGACATTTGTAGCTAGAGTTCACGTGGGATTTCCAACACCACAGAACAATAGAGAAAACTTTGCGCTGGGAACGAGCAGGTGAAACCTGTGGGCCAATCGAGGAAGGCGGACCGGTGATTGCCTCCGGGCTTCGGAGATCTGTCGGGGCGAAAGGCCTGTCGGCGAAAAGACCCGATTTCGGTCGAGGTGCCGCGCTGGAAACGGGTGTGAAGTCCGCGGTCAATCCCGTTCACGACTCAGAGCCGAGTGAGACCCCACGAGTTGCTTGCGAGCGACTGGAAGACGCGTCAGCTGGCAAAGGTTCAGCAGACGAAGACGAGAGGAAGTCGTCGAGACGCGACGGTACTGCTGCTGGGAGCAGCGATACCAGAGGAAGAGATTCCGTCGTGGAAAAGATGTTCGCGATGGGAATCACAGATGAAGCTGGTATACAGACCAAGTTCATCACGAGAAAGAAACTGCGAAAGTTCCTTAGAATCAAGACCAAGTCGATCGAAGAACCAGACTTCATGTTGGTTCTGACGAACGAAATGATCAAAAACGTCGCTCGATCCTTGGAGCGGCGAGACCAACCCGACAATGTCGGAGCTGCAAAAGCTAAACGTTATCTGGAGACAGACTGGCAAAGTTTCCAGGCAAACCCTGCCTTTGACTTGCTGACGAAGTACAAAGACACGGTGTTTCGACCTGAACTCCCTGAAGGTCTTCCGGAGAAGCGTGAAATCGAGCACAGGATCGACGTGAAAGATCCCAACCTTGCGTTGTACCGGCAACAGTGGCGACAGTCGCCTGAGCTACAACGTGAGATCGTGCTCTGGTTTATAGACATGGTGAAGAAGAAACTTATCCGACCAAGCATCAGCCCACACGCGGCGCCAATTTTCTGCATCCGGAAACCAGTTGGGTGGCGGATCGTTCACGATTATCGGTACTTGAACTCTAATACGATACGGCAGAGCATACCGATGACAAGGAAAGAAGACATACTGGACGCCATGGCCGGAGGGTACTGGTTTTCAACGATGGACTTGATGTCCGCGTATTATCAAGTTCGTATGCGTGCCAAACATATCAAGTTCACAGCATGTCAGGCGCCCAACGGACTCTGGGAGTACCTGGTACTACCAATGGGAGTCTGCAACGCGCCAGCGACGATGCATCGATTGACGTCGAAGCTCTTTCGCGATCTGGAGAACATGAAGTCGTTCTACGATGACATCTACATCTTCACGAAGACACAGAAGATTGAAGATCACTTGGATGCTCTCCGCAAAACATTGGACATCTTGCGAGGCAACAAGTTATACGTGAAGCTGTCCAAGTGCGTCTTCTGTGCCGACGAGATTCCATGCCTTGGAGATTTTGCTGGGAGAAACGGCGTGCGGATGGATCCAGATAAGGTGCAGACCATCAAGGACTGGCCAATTCCAAGAACGCAAGAGGAGCTTCACAGCTTCCTCGGCTTAACTGGATACGTCCAACGATTCTGCCCAGACAACGCGAAGCTGACAGCAAGTATGTCTACTATGCTCAAGAAGAAGTCCAAGCGCAATGCGAATATTCGTTTCGACGAAGAGCAGTCGAAGAACTTCAAGGAGCTGAAGAAACGGCTGTGCAATCCACTAGTGTTGCACCTGCCCGATTTCAATCAGCCTATGTATTTGCGTACGGATGCTAGCAAGTTTGCAGTCGGGGGAGTCCTGTTCCAGGTTGTCGATGGTGTTGAGCTACCCATTGCTTACACCAGTAGGAAGATGAAATCTGCGGAACTCAATTACCCGACGCAGCAGCAAGAACTTCTGGCAATTGTTCACGCGCTAGCAGCTTTCCGTATTTACTGCTTGGACAAGCCACCAATCGTGGAAACGGATCACAAGAGTCTTGAAGGTCTCTTTACTCAAAATATGGCGAACCGTCGTCTCGCGCGCTGGTACGATATCCTCGCGGAGTATCAGCCAACGTTCTCATACCTTCCAGGTGCGAAGAACGGAATCGCAGACGCGCTTAGCCGAAGACCAGACTTGCAACCGGAACGAAGTACTTTCATGACTTGAGTGTGACCAGCTTCAATGATGCGTCCTTCAGTTTAGCAGTCAGCGAGGTGGCCACGGACAGCGAGTTGATAGCCAATATCAAAAAGGCGTACAAGAGAGATCGAGAAGCAAAAGCGATTTTTACAACAATCCAGCGGCGTGCAGATAGCCAGCAGGCGAAAGCCAGGCGACAACAGAAGAAACAATATCGCTGCTATTCGGAAGATAACGGTTTGATGTGGTACCAGACTCCACCCGACGATGGTCCACGTATCGTAGTGCCCAACGATGTGAAGTTGAGGCAGGTGGTCATCAGTGAGTGTCACGACTCCAACTACGGGGGACATCCGGGATCGGAGCGGACGTACCTGACACTGGCTAGGAGGTGGTACTGGACCAAGATGTTGAAGTCAATCCAATCGTACATTGCCGACTATGAGCCTTGTAGACGGAACAAACCGAGGCTAACGAAGCCACCGGGACTGCTGGAGCCATTACGTGTTCCCGACGAACGGTGGAGATCGATTTCGATGGACTTCATCACTGACTTGCCACGAACAAAACGAAAAGTAGATTCCATCTGGGTCGTCGTCGACCGACTGACAAAGCGATCTCATTTTGTACCGACTACGAAGAATCCACCTCAGGCAACGTGAATCCCTAGCCTGGCGATCCAAATCCTCTCTAATCACTTGACAACGTCACTGATTCGGGATAGTGACCCCTTGCTAGGTCCATTCTCTTATTTTTGAGAAAGAACTTCACCACAATCGCCTCCTGTACGTGGTCGGCGCTGCACAAAAGCGCTCACGGTGTACACTCCCAGCGTCCCTGCTCCTCCAACAGTTTTCTCCTCTACGTGACGCATGTCTTCCACCAAGCGCACTAGCACATCGCTGGGCAAGGCCCCATCCACCACTCCGCCTGTCATCCCCTCTATGTTGCCCACCGATTTGCGGGCTTTAGCCCAAGCTCTTTCCGATCAGGTGCGAACCTTGACGGCGGAGCTCCAGACGGACCAAGATGCTCGGGACCAGGCTCAATGCGCAGAGGCGGCGGCTCAGCAGGCCTATCAGTCATTATCCACGTCTTCGCACGCCACCCGACTCCAAACTTTGCAAGCCCAGGTCCATGATCAGGCAACGGAGGTTCAAGGGTGGGAACGCCGCGCGGCCTCTCGCTCGCAGGATCTGCGACTCTTGTTGGTCGATCAAGCAGTCGAGATCCGTGACCTGACTGGACGGCTGGATCGCGCCTCCCGTCAACGGGATGGCATGCGAGATGACAACGACCATCTCCTTCGGGAGATGGCGCTCGCCGGAACCGAGATCCACCAGCGCCAATCCTGGATCCACGACCTCGAGCGGGATCTGGAAGATTCCCAAGCTGCTAGCGCGGCTGCTGACGAGAGCTTGGATCGGCTCCGCGACGAGTTGCGCCTGACTCAAGAAGAGGTGGTGACCGACGATTACGTGGGACCCGCCCATGGCGGATCCGCATTAGGGTCGGCGCGCGGAGGGTCCCCCGTACCGAATCCATCTCCCTCGTCGCCATATTTGTCCCTTGCTCTTCTCTCCATGGAGCTGAAAGATACCAAAGAGTCGCTCGAGAAAGCATCGGCTGGGCAAGACTACGCGCTTGAGGAATTTGTACGCATGACCCAAGCCCGCGACGGGATTCAGGCCAAGCTGGCGGATACCGAGCTACAGGTGACAAGGCGGCCACCGAGTGGGCAGATGCCAAGCGAACGCAAACGGAGCTGGAATGCCAGATCCGTCGCATGAGTACGTGGATCCTTTTTTGTTTCTCTTTTGTAATCCCATATTCACTCGTCATGTTGATCCAGGTGACAAAATGAAATATGTCGAGGCAGCTTCAACGAAGCTACGGGATCCGCTCGCTACTGCTCGTGCTCAGCACCAACAGCTAGTTCTAGAGCGTGATCGCAGGTTATCAGAGCGGAACTTGGCGCGTCGACGACTGATTTTGGTGGCCGCTGCTATCTCAGATCCCCTTTCTCCTTCCCCTGGATCGTCGGATCCACTTTCTCCCCTGGCTGGATCGCCTCCTGCCGCTAGCATCTCAGCTGCTCCGCAGTCTCCAAGTGGGGCGGGTCCGTCGGCCGCGAAACAACCGCGTAGTGCATCCCCTGCTCTTGGTACTGGACCCCCCCGGCCTCACAAGCAGA
>NW_003303573.1:146292-162844 GCF_000142945.1 Phytophthora infestans T30-4 | reverse complement strand
ATCCAGACTTGGATCCTGCACCCGACTTCGAGGGGGAAGCGGAAGTCTTGGACGCGGATGTGGATCCCACCTTGGACGCAGAGGTGGATCCCGTTTGCGAAGGCGTTTTAGAGACCGGAGTCGTTTTGGGTTTGGCTTTCGGGGAAGCTCGAGCTTGCTTATGGGGACGGGGGGATCCGGTGCTAGGAGCGGGAGACGCATTACGCGGACGTTTCGCAACTGATGGATCTGCCCCACTTACAGACGGGAGAGGAGCAGAGACGATGGCAGCACGAGAAGGTCCCGACAAGGGAGGAAGGGGATCCGAGACGGCAGCTGTCACCAGCGCCAGTCGTCGACGTGCCAAATCCCGCTCCGATAAGCCACGATCGCGCTCCAGGACCAGCTGTTGCTGCTGAGTTTGGGCTGCAGCGAGTTGATTTCGGAGTTTCGCGGCGGTCGCATCGGCGTCTTTCAATTTGTCACCTGGATGGACACTAACGAGTGAATATGGGGTTACTAGCAAGGACTAAAAGAGGATCCACGTACTCGTGCGGCGAAGCGTTGGATTCCAGCTCTGTTTGTGCACGCTTGGCAGCCGCCCACTAGGTAGCCGCCTTGTCCCGCTGGAGCTCGCTGTCCGCCAGTTTCGCTTGGATCTCATCGCGTAATTGAGTTATACGCACGAACTCCTCGAGCGCGTACTCTCGTCCGGCAGACGCTTTCTCGAGCGACTCCTTGGTATCCTGCAACTCCTCAGCAAGCTGAGCCAGGGCTACATCTGGCGATGAGGGAGGTGGATTTGGCGCGGGAGATCCTCCACGCGCCGACCCTAAGGCGGCTCCGCCATGGGTGGATCCCACATAGTCGTTGGTCACCACCCTTTCCTGGGTCAGACGCAACTCGTCACGGAGCCGGTCCAAGCTCGCATCCGCAGCTGCCCCAGCAGTCTGGGAATCCTCCAGATCCCGCTCGAGGTCGTGGATCCGGGATTGGAGCTGGTGGATCTCAGATCCAGCGAGCGCCATCTTCCTAAGGAGATGGTCGTTGTCGTCCCGCATGCCATCTCGCTGACGGGAGGCGCGATCCAGCCGTCCGGTCAAGTCGCGGATCTCGACCGCTTGATTAGCCAACAGGAGTCGCAGGTCTTGCGAGCGAGAGGCCGCACGGTGCTCCCACCCCTGGATCACCATAGCCTGGTCATGGTCCTGGGCTCGCAAGGTTTGGAGTTGGGTGGCGTGCAAAGACGCAGCTTGGTCTCGGGCATCGTGGGCCGTCTGGAGCTTCGCCGTCAAGGTTTGCACCCGATCGGAAAGAGCCTGGGCTAGAGCCCGCAGATCGGTGAATGACATTGAAGAAGGGCTGACCGGAGGAGTGGTGGATGGGGCCTTGCCCGACGATTTGCCGGTACGCTTGGCGGGAGACATGTGTCGCGAAGGGGAGAAAGCGGTTGTGGATGCTGGTAATGCACGCCGTGAACGCTGTTGTGCAGCGCCGACAACGTACAGGAGGCGATTGTGGTGAAGTGCTTTCTCAGAAATAAGAGAATGGGCCTGACGCGGGGTCACTATCCCGAATCAGTGACAATTTCAAGTGATTAGAGAGGATTTGGGTTGGTGGGACGGATGCAAGTTGCCGGGTGGTGGATTAGCCATGACGAGCGGCACCCCGTATGGAATGACGATGGATCTGGTATGAGCGATGTACGGGAAGACAAGATCCACCAAGACTTATCTCGGATCCACCCTTACCTGGATTCACTTAGGTGGATATGGGATATACTATATAAGAGTGGATCGAGTGTGGATCCTATGAAGGAATGATGGTAGGTGTCATCCGAAGGTGGATCTAGTAGCCACGGCTAACGAGGAGTCAAGATCCACCGCGAGGTACCCCGGATCCCATACTTCCGAGTTCGGATCCATGGAGGGAGGATCCCGCCTTGAGGGACCTGGATCCAGGGTATAGGGATGATGGATGCAGTGGATCTCGAACTTTCGTGGGACAATGGAGATCACAGACGGTTGCGAGATGATGTTGGATGATCGGAGAGCTCAGATCCACGACGAGTGTACACTTACAGTGAGGTGGATCCAAGCGACCTGGATCCGGATGAGTGTACCCATAATAGGGTGACCATGAGGATTACGTCATAGATCCGGTGGATCTGAAGATAACACAGCTGGGATGATGGGTCAAGGGAAGAAGGGACACGGAGCCGAGCCTGGGATAGGGGATTTAGCAGATGAAATACATAGAAGGTAGAAATCCAGGCAGGTATAGGCTTAAATATCAATACAGACCTCAATTTGCACAGTAGCACGCAAGTGCCTTCCTGCCCTCAAGAACCGGAACTACATTGGCCGTACGAGCTAGGAGAAGGTTGGGAATTGCGAATCTAGTGTTGGTAGTGATAACTGGATAATACATTGGCCAGATCCTACAACCTAGTGAGCTTTTCCTTTACTTGTGCAGATCCGACAGGTTAACCGAATTTACTACTTGGTCGGTTACACCCTAGAGGTTCTCAACTCTCAAGATCCCGTCACAGGAGGCGGCAAGTACGACGCAAAGGAAACTACAAAGGCAAGGGAACACACCCGCAAGGCAACCCTACGGCCAGATCCACGATCTAGGCCCCGGATCCATAAGCTCGAATATTCGCTTAGGATTCGGAACCATCCACGGACGCAGAGTGAAGATTTTCCACTGCTGCTCCACCCCATCCCCACGTCTCGCCAAGACACTCAAGCTTCACCACTTGAACTCTTCGGAAGTTACCGAGAGAGCAAGATCCCGCCCTACCGACGGGTACACAAGGTGAGGAAAGTTCAGCAGAACACGGATCATCGGGGGACCCCCTCCGTTAGTCGGTGTCTGGGCGCAGTTGATAAGTTGGATCTGGTCAATCTCGCAGATTTTGCTGATCCCGCTACACCACACCCAGGTTGAGCAGCATCGTTCCACAGTTCCAGGAATCCACGCGTACGTTAACCGATTGCTTCGAAAGTGGAGTGCTTTTTGCACAAAAGATGGAGCCGCTTTGACGAAAGGGCTGTGATCCCATTCATTTCGGCGCGGCGCTGCTCAAAGTGCAAATGGTAGCAGCAGCATTAGTACCCCTTGGATAATGGATAGGGGCGGTTGGAGTATGACCGCGGTCAGTAAGGCCTTCAATTACATAGTGAACACAGCGCAAGAAGATCAAGCTGTGGGAAAAACTCTTGCTGGATGGGATTTAAAGAGTGAAGCTCGTCTATCAACTTTTGAAGGCTTCGATGATGTAGTCGTCCGTCGGGTTCGTCTACTTCAAGGTCTCTTCTTTGGAGCTGCACAAGGATTCTCAGATACTCTCAGCTTACGCGATGACGTGGTGGAAGTTTTCATGGCGGTTATCATCTTGCATTATCACGACATGGCTCAAATGGCTCCAAGTTCCCCCTATATTACACGGGTACGACAAGCATTAGGTAAGCTCCATATCACAGAAAGCGAGGTGACCTCATGGTGCCTTACCATTCACAAGACCCTTATGGGTACACAACACGGAGATTCTCAACAAGCGGGTCGCGGCCAGACCGATGAGACGAGAACTGATGAGCTACTTCGCAAGCAAACCACGCTGCTTGAGCAGCAAATAAAAATTGTGGACGGCTTATTGAAGCAAGTTCGCCTGCTCAGCGACCGCGTACAGAAGCTTGAAGGTTCATCTTGTGGTCCGGCAACACCGCTTCCTGTACCACCGCTTCAACCTGGTGCCAGCGAAGTCAATCGACCAGCAGCAAGGATCGCCGCTGCTGGTCGAAGGAAATCAGGACCCAAGTCGCTAACGGCAGTGTGGTTCGAGTGGTTCTGCAAGTTGGAACCATATGCACATGAAGACCGTAGACGTTACCATGAGATGAAAGTTACGGTTGCATTTATGCGTTTACTCTTACCGAATGGGTATGACGCCACTGGGAACTGCGCTGCCGACAAAGAGCGAATTCTGGAGACTGGTCGTGAAGCTGAAGCGAATATCCGAGTCCTGCTAGATCCACATCACAAGAAGGCGAAATCTTACGGGACTGTGATTAGAGTTCTAAAAGAGATGCACGAGGCGGGCAAGCTAAACGGCCAAATTCAGCATTACCACGCGCTAGTCCGCGAAGGACGCGTCACCGATGACTCGCCTCCAAAGTCCTTTTACAAGTTTTCACTCTGCAACAAACAAGATTTAACATGAGGCTACATCTACCAGTCGCCAACATTTCGAGTCATCGCACCGGGTACTGCATCGAGTTGACGACGGCCTTGTGCCAACAACTTGCGGGTCATGACCTGCGTGAAACCACAAAACATTTTGTAAATACACTTTTCCCTCAATACTACACACACTTTACTGGTACCTGAAATTTGTGCTTGTTTGGCCACAACCACCACAATACAAGAGCAGTGTTTAAGCCTGCCACAGCGGGAAATGCATCTCATTGGGACGCTGTTGTGATCACCGACACGACCGACCATTACCTCCCCTGCCACGAGCCCCACACGGGGCCACTTGGCACCACATCAGCTCCACACAGCATACAATGACGGCGAGGTCCATTACCTTCTCCTCTACTAGCCCCACACTGCATGTAATGGTGGCGAGGGCCATCACCTCCCCGCCACCAGCTCCACACTGCATCACACTGCACGTAAGGGCGGCGAGGGCCATCACCTCCCCGCCACCAGCTCCACACTGCATCACACTGCACGTAAAGGTGGCGAGGGCCATCACCTCCCCCGCAGCTCCACAAGCGTCTCGTCACAGGATCTCACGCACCGCAGATTCAATACGCCGCACTTCACTTCACGAGCTCTTCACGCCACACTTCAGAACTGCTTCCTCGCTGATGGCAACTTATGATGTATGACACACTTGTTCTAAAAAATTATTAATATTCTTTCAGAGGTTGTCCGATTGTCCGATCAACTTTATTTTTGTCCGAACAGAAACGGTATGGCAACAGCTTTCATAGCAACGCAACAGACCTCATCGCCACAAGGAGAGCCACAGAGAGCAACATTTGCTAAATAAAATATGTCCGTGGCGTAATTTATAAAATATATATGACGGGAGCCGTACAAATTCCTGGTCCCCTACTGTGAATTTCTTTGTAGATCGCAGTCGGCGGTTTTCTAAGGAGACGAGAATGAGCGAAGACAGCATAAGCCACGCCCTCTTAAGTGCGCTATTGCTAGTCACCCAGCGCCTTCGGGGTATCTATAGCTAATTGTAGCTAGCCGTGGTGAAGCGGAGTCTCTTCAAACTCACCAGGCCAAGCTTTGCCAAAAGCTGCTTCAGCCCGGTTTCAGCAGGTTGAACAAATGAAAGGGAAGCTTGAAAAATTGGCCAAGTACACGGCAAAGCTGCTAAATGCGCACGATGAGCTGGCTGCATTGATCTTACTCGAAAAAGAGGAAATCACCCGCATTGCAGTTGTGGTAAGGGCTCCTATTCGCAGCTCAAAGTACGTCATGTCTTACTCGGTTGTGCTGGAGGAGTGCTGCAGTTCAATATTTGGCCACACACAGCAATGAGAATATGAGGACCAGAGCGGGGTTATTGAGAATGAAGTACACAATTAATTGGCTTCCGAAACACAACGTGTTACGTCTTAATTGTCGCCAGTAACTCCATATCTGTGTCCTGGACTACCTTTGTGGTGTTGGAATTCCCACGTGAAATCTATCTACAAACGTAGTTAGGACGTTTCCACAACAATACGTCTACTAGGATAGTAAACGATCGTTCGGGCGGACCTGAAGACCCCAGTTCTGCCCTTGCACCGGGACAGACTGGACCTTGTAAACTACTTATATAGGCCAACCAGTAAAAATAAGAACACGCTACTAGCACGAGCAAAGCTAGCAGGTGTTTTGAATCCTCGTGGTCCCAACCGCGGAAGGGTACCAGACACGGGTAGGCCTTTTACGAGGGCACCGAGTGTTCAACACTCGGTTGGAATAATAAAAAAGATGCAATACAAGCAATCCCAGTCGTGCAAATAGGCAACAATTAGCCGTCACGTAAAAACCTCCCGGTAGTAATCGGCCAAAATACACAGTCTCTTGGCCTTGCCGGATGAACCCTCGCTACAGAGCTTCGAGCTCACCGACAGGGCATAACACACTCAAACAAGCTTGACCAGACGCTTACCTTGAAGTGTGGTGTAGCGGGATCAGCAAAATCTGCGAAATTGCTAGATCCATCTTACCAACTGCTTTCAGACATCGACGGAGGGGTCCCCCGATGATCCGTGTTCTGCTGAACTTTCCTCAACTTGTGTACCCGTCGGTAGGGCGCGATCTTGCTCTCTCGGTAACTTCCGAAGAGTTCAAGTGGTGAAGCTTGAGTGTCTTGGCGGGACGTGGGGATGGGGTGGAGCAGCAGTGGAAAATCTTCACTCTGCGTCCGTGGATGGTTCCGAATCCTAAGCGAATATTCGAGCTTATGGATCCGGGGCCTAGATCGTGGATCTAGCCGTAGGGTTGCCTTGCGGGTGTGTTCCCTTGCCTTTGTAGTTTCCTTTGCGTCGTACTTGCCGCCTCCTGTGACGGGATCTTGAGAGCTGAGAACCTCTAGGGTGTAACCGACCAAGTAGTAAATTCGGTTAACCTGTCGGATCTGCACAAGTAAAGGAAAAGCTCACTAGGTTGTAGGATCTGGCCAATGTATTATCCAGTTATCACTACCAACACTAGATTCGCAATTCCCAACCTTCTCTTAGCTCGTACGGCCAATGTAGTTCCGGTTCTTGAGGGCAGGAAGGCACTTGCGTGTTACTGTGCAAATTGAGGTCTGTATTGATATTTAAGCCTATACCTGCCTGGATTTCTACCTTCTATGTCTTTCACTTGCTAAATCCCTTACCAGGCTCGGCTGCATGTCCCTTCTCTCCTTGACCCATCATCCCAGCTGTGTTATCTTCAGATCCACCGGATCCATGACGTAACCATCATGGTCACCCTATTATGGGTACACTGATCCGGATCCAGGTCGCTTGGATCCACCTCACTGTAATTGTACACTCGCCGTGGATCCGAGCTCTCCAATCATCCAAACATCATCTTGCAACCGTCTGTGATCTCCTTGGTCCCACGAAAGTTCGAGATCCACTGCATCCATCATCCCTATACCCTGGATCCAGGTCCCTCAAGGCAGGACCCTCCCTCCATAGATCCGAACTCGGAAGTATGGGATCCGGGGTACCTCGCGGTGGATCTTGACTTCTTGTTAGCCGTGGCTACTAGATCTACCTTCAGAGGGCACCTACCATCATTCCTTTATAAGATCCACACCCGATCCACTCTTGTATAGTACATCCCATATCCACCTAAGTGAACCCAGGTAAGGGTGGATCCGAGATAAGTCTTGGTGGATCTTGCCTTCCCGTACATCACTCATACCAGATCCATCGTCGTTTCATACGGGGTGCTGCTCGTCATGGCTAATCCACCACCGGCAAATTGCATCCGTGCCAGACAACCCAAATCCTCTCTAATCACTTGAAATTGTCACTGATTCGGGATAGTGACCCCGCGTTAGGTCCTTTCTCTTATTTCTGAGAAAGCACTTCACCACAATCGCCTCCTGTACGCTGTCGGCGCTGCACAGAACAGCGTGCACGGCGTGCCCTACCAGCATCCACAACCGCTTTGTGGTGTAGTGATTTCTCCGTAGTTACGGATTATCACCCGTCGACAAAGACGTGACACCGCCTAAGATGTTCAAGCGACGAACCCTCGGTCAGGTGATGTACGGAGACGCCAAGGTGCCAGGGACTCGACGGCGTCACCTCCGAACGTTCAACGAGTATTGGATACGGGCATATGTCACTGAATCCAGGCTGTCCTTATTATTAATAATGGACTGGCCGAATTCGCATTCAGCGGACCATCTACGGTACGAACCCTCAGTGTCGGTTGGGATGAGTTCGCAGAAGACTCAGCGACCCTTGGAAGGCACGTTCACCGTCTGGGACAGGGCGCGGACCGTTAAAGATGCTCATGCGACGGTGCAGACGACGCTTGGCATGCAAGAAGATCCATAACGGATCATTGTTCACTTGATATTTGTATACTTGATTAGCACTTCATATCAGGAATAGACCCGAAAGGGTAAGCTTAAATACAGAACAGAATTTCCACTCAAGCACACAGAGCGACGTCCGGCTTCAAGGTAAGTGTCTGGTCAAGCTTGTTTGAGTGTGTTATGCCTGTCGGTGAATTTGAAGCTCTGTAGCGAGGGTTCATCCGGCAAGGCCAAGAGACTTTGTGTATTGGCCGATTATTATCGGGAGGTTTTACGTGACGGCTTATTGTTGCCTATTTGCACGACTGGGAGTGCTTGAATTGCCTCCCTTTTATTCTTCCTACCGAGTGTTTAACACTCGGTGATCTCGTAAAAGACTTACCCGTGCCTGGTACCCTTCCGCTGTTGGGACCACGAGGATTCAAAACACCTGCTAGCTTTGCTCGTGCTAGTAGCGTGTTCTTATTTTTACTGGTTGGCCTATATAAGTAGCTTACAAGGTCCAGTTTGTCCCGGTGCAAGGGCAGAACTGGGGTCTTCAGGTCC
This sequence comes from Phytophthora infestans T30-4, assembly GCF_000142945.1. Lineage (NCBI taxonomy): Eukaryota > Oomycota > Peronosporomycetes > Peronosporales > Peronosporaceae > Phytophthora > Phytophthora infestans. The sequence continues at coordinate 154,260 of NW_003303573.1, read as the reverse complement.
GCCCGAACGATCGTTTACTATCCTAGTAGACGAATTGTTGTGGGAACATCCTAACTACATTTGTAGCTAGAGTTCACGTGGGAATTCCAACACCACAACTGGTACCTCGACCCGGGAACAGATTGTGACCATTGTGAACTGTTTGTATGGCCTTCCAGTTTACGAGCTACCAAGAGAAGAAGAACAAGAAAAAGACAAGAAACATGGCGAAAGGACAACCGACGGTACCAGTTACGCCTGCCAAGTCTGGCGGGGCTCGCAACGAGAGTTCAAGCCCGGATGCGCGCTTTGCAGCCGCCACCGAGCTTTCAGTGAGCTTCGACGACGAAGCGGACATCGGTCCTGACGTCCACGATTATGAAGATTACGAAGACAAGACGCCGGCTCCAGAGCCAGGCGCAGTGACGCCGGAGACGGCCACGCTATCATCGGGGCTGAGCGGGGCGACCAAGTCCCTTTCGAGGAACCTCGCCGACGAGCTCGATGATGTTGCGGGACCGGAACCGGCCTATGATGGTTATGACGATGGGACCGAGGGTTCTAAACCTTCGGTGGCGAGTGCAAAGCATTCAGCACTGCTGAAGGCACCTCGCCCACCTATCAACGGTGATACACCAGCCGCCAAGCGCGTTTTCGACCGCGTACAAGCGCTGATGCAGAATGATGAGTGGATGCAGCTGTTCAAGTCCATCCCCAAGAAAAAAGCCGACTGGCCTGCGCTTGCGCAGGAACTTCAATACCCAGTCCACTCGGTTTCGACTAGCCAAGTTGCAGAGGATTCAGTTTCGCTACTGTTGTCGCTGGGGTTCGAGAACGAGACGTACCCATCGACGATGTCGCTCCAGGATTGGAGTCCACATGAAGCCGGAGCTGCTCTCCAGAAATGGAAGAAGAAGCTTCGGAAGGCGTTTGGCGCTGTTGGCATCAATGCCGGAAAGCAGCCTGTGAGTCGACCGATGATTCAAGATGAAGATCCATCCAAGATTCCACTGCCGCCGACGCCCCAACGACTCGTTCGTACTCCTCCGACCAAGCGTGGAGCTGAGCGTGGTGCCTTTAGCACTACCGAAGCTTCACCGTACTTTCAAGACTCGCACATGGTTAGGCCACGTTCGGAGAGCCATATGCAACGTATTTACGCAAGTAACGAGGGTTCGTTCGGTCGCCGGGGCGGTGCGCGAGCTCCCAAAGGTGGTGCCGGACGTCGTCAAGTCGACAGCGATGGTTCGTCCAGTGACGATGACATTTTGGTGCGTACATTCGACGAGGAAGATCCTCAACTCGAGTTGATGCGTCAGATGAATGAGCTAGCGACGCTGAACGACGTAGACCCGACACCGAGGATTGAAATGGCTTCGCACCGACCGCTGGATCGCATCACGCCGTTCTCAGGCTCTCGCAACAGGAGCGAGAACTGTATGCAGTGGCTCCGTGGGTTCGTCTATGAAATGACTGGAACCCACACAGATGCCGATAAATGGTGCATTCCATTTGAGCTAAGTCTCCGGGACGGAGCCATTCATTGGTTCCGTCAACTTCCGAAGAAGACGAAGCGCAAGTGGAAGCTGTTGAGCGATGCGTTCATCCGCTACTACTGCTCGCAGTTCACGCAGACGGCACTGTCGCGTTACTACTCCGCCAAGCGGGAACGTAATGAACATCTGTGCGACTACATAAACAGGCTGAATGGCTACGCTCGGACCGCCCGTCTACACTTTGAGAAGAGTGATCGCGACGCGAAAGAACACGTACAGCAATTCCTGGCAACATGCGACGATGACAAGCTAGCGGAGAGTCTCTACCACGCTCGAGTCGCCGACATTCACGAGCTCGAAGAGATCATCGAAGATGTTCTCAAGGGCAAGGAGAGAATGGCCAAGCGTGACAGTGAGTACCGATACTCCAAGAGTCGTGATACGCGACGCGACGATGGGTACGCCCGCAACAACCGGCGTGATGACCGTCGCCGCGATGACAACCGCAACAAACCAAGAGTGACACTCATTGAAGCCACGGTGGACGACCTACTAGCTGAATTAGAAGGTCGTGAAGCTGCTCAGGGAGGCACCGAGTATTCAAACGAAGATCCGAACGCTTACGACGATGTCCAAGATGAGTACAACGACTTTCAGCCTGATAATACGGACGGTGATTTCTCATTGGACGAAAACGACCGATACCTCGCCGCTGCTAACGAAAATGAGCGCCGTGCAGCTGCTGAAGGCACCTACGCACGTCCAGACAACCGTCAACCACGTGGAAACATGCCTGATCGCGATAATGGCTTCAATCAAGATCGCCGAGGTGGTGACCGAGGGTTCAATCAGGACCAACGCGGTCGACGTGACTTCAACCGCGACAACCGACGCCCACAGTACGGACCATGCGCGCTGTGCGGTGGCATGAGTCACTCCGCCCACTACTGTAACAAGCGATGCAAGTTCTGCAAACAACTCCACGATGCTGGACAATGCGAACTTTTCCGCAACTTCCAAGACCTTGCCAAATTCGTGCGTACTAAGGGCACGAAGGAGGAACTCCCGCCAGAGCTCAAGGCCGTCGTTCAAGAACGTCATTTAAACTAGGCAGCCCGCCAACTACATTTGGGTTGGTCCCTATCGGGCTGCCACAGCTAACCGAGCCTTCAATGGAAGCAGAGTGTATCTTTGCTTTCATGGGGCAGAGTGAATGGCCTGATAATTACGTAACAAGTGTGAACGCGACGGAAAATGAAAAGGAGAGGAGTAGAATCCTCGTTGGAGGTGTTGGAGAGAGAGTGGAGTGTGCTGATGCTGATGAGGGCACCAGCGAGGGTTCGTTCGGCTTGGTTTCGAGTGCAGCGCGAGACGAGCCCAAGGGTCACTCCGAGATGATGAAGTTGAACCCTGGCGAGAGACAGGGGTGGTGGTCGGCCAAGATATTCGACCGACGGATCAGAATGAGAGCTCTGGTGCAAGGCGCTGTGAACGACCAGCGAACGAGGATTCTCCTCGACACGGGAGCGAACGTTAGTGTGATCACTGACGCCTTTGCCAAGAAGTTGCGACTCCGAGATGTACCCGATCACGGACGCCGCATTGACATCCAAGGAATTAACGAAGGCAAGGTGTCTACGACGCGACGAGCGTGCGTCAAGATTACGCTCGGATGGGAGATGGTGTACGAGTTTGAGATGTGGGTAATGGCGCATAGTGCGGGCGTCGACGTGGTACTCGGGACCGACTTTATGATCCCAGCTGGGATCCGGTTGGACCTGTTTCACGGCGCGGCGCAATTACCGCACGAAGTTCAAATCCCGCTGATCAAGACCAAGAACATGATCGACAGCGAAGAATACGGCTCCCATGTTAACGCCGGGCCACCCGAGCGTTTGGACATTCAAGCGCACGAGTGGCGAGAATATCGACTAGCGAAGCGTCAAGTCGGGCTGGAAGAACACGTACTGTGGGTTCGTCGAACGAATAAGCTAATCCCGTCAGTGACGAGATTTCGACGTGGACGGCCTCAGAGCATTCGACTGACCAACGTGTCTGATCGAACTGTGTACCTACCAGCACACGACTCGATCGCAATGTGGATTCCAGATGGGGATTTGCCACGAGGTGACGGCTATGTGCGTCTGGAGTCCAAGAAGTACCAAGACTGGCAAGTGTTGGCCTACGAAGGTTGCAAAGACCGCGAGCTCTTCCAGCGTGAATGCGAAATCTACGAGCAATGGCTTGCAACTCAGCCTTCGGCAGTTGATCGACCAGATTACCCAGAACCCAGTGGAGTGCTAGCACGACCTCTAGAAGACTCGCTAGTGGATTCTAGTGATCGTCTGACGTGTGCAGAACGGTGGGCACTGATCCTGGAAGAACGTGAACGAGTGGAAGCCTGTCTGGCGTCTGGGGTGACAGCCGGGGATTCGGCCGACGGTCAGCCTTCCGCAGAACCTTTGGACAAGTACACGACAACCCATGGCGGAGGCAATAACGCGAACGAAGCCTCGGTAGTGCGTACACACGAACTACTGAGGCCGGTAAACGTGGCACATACGCCAACGAGTGTTAGAGTCCAGTCAGGGGTGACCACGGAAGCGACAAGTAACGGCACTGGATTAAATGGAGTCACCTGTTTTGACGAAGCTGTCCCGGCCTTGTGTGTCGCCAAATCTGCGAACGAGCCACCGGTGGTTGATCCAGAGGATACAGGCATCGCGCAGAAGGTGTTGAGTACGGCACCGAGTATTCATTGCAAGATTGGTGCGAATTCCGAAATGTCAAGACAGCGGCAGAACGAGGAGCGGAACAAAAGTCAACAACCCAATATGTCGACGGCCCACGCATTCAATATTGCGAACGACGACTCGGCAGGTGGCCCAGAGATGGGAAACCAGGATGGGAAGGAGATAGACCAAGTACCGACTGTTGAAATCAAAGCGGATGCCAATGTTGAGTCAAGGGAAGAATCCGTAGCGGTGTTGGACGGAACATACATCTCGGTTGCTCGAGTGTTAATGACCGAAGGAAACGAAGCAACGGAGGATACGAGAAATGATTTCTACGAGCACCCAGCTAACAACATTGGCTTGGAAGACTACGCAAAAAAATTGGCCTTCCTGTCGGACCTTACCGAAGAAATCAACAAAACGATAAACTACAATGCGCCCAATGTTGCTGATCCCCAGCTGTCGACAGATCGCCGAGAACATCTAATTGCGACGCTAAAGAACCACGAGCATATTCTAATTGCTAGTGGTAACGCACTGCCGCCGCCAGCCTACGGAACGGTATGCGATATCGACACACAGGGGCACGCCCCAATTAAACAGCGTGCCCGGCGCGTGCCGCTACGATTTCTAGGCAAACTGTACGAGCTGCTGCGCGCTCTGCTGCGAGCGGGACTGATCGTCTTTTCAGACAGTCCATGGGCATCGCCGATCGTGATTGTGATGAAAAAGAACGGGCTGGACATCCGGCTCTGCATTGATTACAAGATGGTGAATGCTATCACCGCGATTGTGGTAAAGTGCTTTCTCAGAAATAAGAGAATGGGCCTGACGCGGGGTCACTATCCCGAATCAATGACAATTTCAAGTGATTAGAAAGGATTTGGGTTGGCTGGCACGGATGCAAGTTGCCGGTGGTGGATTAGCCATGACGAGCAGCGCCCCGTATGAAGTGACGATGGATCTGGTATGAGCGATGTACGAGAAGGCAAGATCCACCAAGACTTACCTCGGATCCACCCTTACTTGGATTCACCTAAATGGATATGGGATATACTATACAAGAGTGGATCGGGTGTGGATCCTATGAAGGAAGGATGGTAGGTGCCCTCTGAAGGTGGGTCTAGTAGCCACGGCTAACAAGAAGTCAAGATCCACCGCGAGGTACCCCGGATCCCATACTTCCGAGTTCGGATCTATGGAGGGAGGGTCCTGCCTTGAGGGACCTGGATCCAGGGTATAGGTATGATGGATGCAGTGGATCTCGAACTTTCGTGGGACCAAGGAGATCACAGACGGTTGCAAGATGATGTTTGGATGATTGGAGAGCTCGGATCCACGGCGAGTGTACAATTACAGTGAGGTGGATCCAAGCGACCTGGATCCGGATCAGTGTACCCATAATAGGGTGACCATGATGGTTACGTCATGGATCCGGTGGATCTGAAGATAACACAGCTGGGATGATGGGTCAAGGAGAGAAGGGACATGCAGCCGAGCCTGGTAAGGGATTTAGCAAGTGAAAGACATAGAAGGTAGAAATCCAGGCAGGTATAGGCTTAAATATCAATACAGACCTCAATTTGCACAGTAACACGCAAGTGCCTTCCTGCTTTCAAGAACCGGAACTACATTGGCCGTACAAGCTCGGAGAAGTTTGGGAATTGCGAATCTAGTGTTGGTAGTGATAACTGGATAATACATTGGCCAGATCCTACAACCTAGTGAGCTTTCCTATGCACGTGCAGATCCGACAGGTTAACCGAATTTACTACTTGGTCGGTTACACCCTAGATGTTCTCAACTCTCAAGATCCCGTCACAGGAGGCGGCAAGTACGACGCAAAGGAACTACAAAGGCAAGGGAACACACCCGTAAGGCAACCCTACGGCCAGATCCACGATCTAGGCCCCGGATCCATAAGCTCGAATATTTCGCTTAGGATTCGGAACAATCCACGTACGCAGAGTGAAGATTTTCCACTGCTGCTCCACCCCATCCCCACGTCTCGCCAAGACACTCAAGCTTCACCACTTGAACATTTTCGGAAGTTACCGAGAGAGCAAGATCCCGCCCTACCGACGGGTACACAATGTGAGGAAAGTTCAGCAAAACACGGATCATCGGGGGACCCCCTCCGTTAGTCGGTGTCTGGGCGCAGTTGGTAAGTTGGATCTGGCAATCTCGCAGATTTTGCTGATCCCGCTACACCACAATGGTGCGCGTGCCCGGATCGTTTGGTGACTCTGGATTTCACTGTGTGTCACAAGAATATGCTTAACTGAAGATTGAGCCAGGGGAAGAGGCGTCGTCGGAGGTCGGATCGACGAAGACGCTGCTGAATGAAACAAGATCCGCGGATCGATGGAGTTTTAAGAGGAACTCTGTCGACGGAAGAGAGGTGGATCCGGATCCGGATCTAGAAGAGAAACCTCTCTATCCTCCCCAGGGTCCCTCGGGGACCCCTGCGGATCTTGACGCAAGTCAAGATCCGCTAACAAAACAAGGGAAAGTGAAGGCGAAACGGTATGCATTTGCAGATTCACCGGTTAAGCCAACACCGTACCTAAACCCAAGCCCGCTAGTCGAAGAAACAAGAAAGAAGACGAAATCAATTAAGACTACGCGGAAGAAGATGCAAGCTCCAGAGTCGGAAGAAGACCAAGCTGAATCCAGGTCAAGCTGGTCCGACAAGGATCTCGAGTTTGTGTATCGCCACCAAGCTCTACGCGATTTCCTGCATCAAGATCCTGTCATGCAGATCCTGAATCCACGACAGATCGAAGATCCAAGGGAACCGGTGAGAGCACCAACGAAAACGGCGAACAAGTTGGTGGCAGTCAAAGATCTATTACGTTTGCTTACGGAGTCAGGCATCGTAGCTGGTGTGTTCGACGCAGAGGATAACTTCGAGCTAGACCTGGATCTCATAGTATCCGCGACGCGGGACCTCTTTGCCAGAGTTAAGTCCATCACCGGAGAAAGGTCGCGCACTATGGATCCAGTGTCGTCGCCGAGGATCAGCCAAGCTGCGTCCTCAAACTACGAATCCGCCGCTGAGGATGAGTCAGACACGTCGTCCGAACCACGACGCATGACTTTAGGACCCTCCGGGGCATCCATGCTGGAAGCGCGGGCGAGGATCCGAGGACAGGAAGTCCCTGTGAACGTGAAAGCTCGGGATCCAGTACGCCCTACGCGCGATCTGACACAATCCAGCCAGGATCGAGCCAGATCCGGCAAGAAGCCAGTGGGATTATCGTCAGATCAGGCTCGAGGTAATCGCCTCACGGATCCAGTCCCGCCAGTGGACCAGACGGCCACAGGCTCTTCCGACACTTCCTCGGGCACCCTGCAGCGGCACTTTGAAGCTGCGATGAATCGCTTCCTGGCCGAACAGGGTATGAGAGCGCCCGTGCCACAAGTGCAAGTGCTCCACGAACATGGAGCACGGGACGTGGAGATGGAGTCAGTAGAGGGGGACAACTCCCATGATGAGTTCGACCCAGACGATCTGGATGGCCCATCCACTTCGTCAGCCGTGGTAGCAACAGCCACAGCCGGGGCAGGTGGATCGTCCATGATCCAGAGGGTACGGATCTCAGCCATATCGGACTTGAAGGCGTTCACGGGCAAGGATCAAGATGAGGACCGAGCGAGAACATGGATCAGCAAAGTCAAGTCGGCCCTCATGAGAGATCAAGCGTCGGATGCTGAGAAGTGTCTGACCTTTGCGGATCTGCTAGCGGGGCCAGCCA
>NW_003303573.1:105812-130112 GCF_000142945.1 Phytophthora infestans T30-4 | reverse complement strand
AGACCTTGTTAACTCTCCAACTTATGTACTGAGAGTTTCGCTTATGTCTCTCCGGGTACTTCGTACCCCTGTGTGCTCCACACCATGTAACCCCGTTACACATAGTATATCCCATATCCACCTAAGTGAATCCAGGTAAGGGTGGATCCGAGATAAGTCTTGGTGGATCTTGCCTTCCCGTACATCGCTCATACCAGATCCATCGTCATTCCATACGGGGTGCCGCTCGTCATGGCTAATCCACCACAGGCAACTTGCACCCGTGCCAAACAATTGAAAATGTCACTGATTCGGGATAGTGACCCCGCGTCAGGCCCATTCTCTTATTTCTGAGAAAGCACTTCACCACAGTTCGGGCCCTTGAAAGCTCGTGCTTGAGATCAAGCAGGACTCCTCACACGTAAAACGTCACTCTTATGCATGTACACTCACTCCTTCCTCCTAATCCACCCTTCCCCTGTGGATTCGTCTTCTCTTTCTTTCCGAGGTGACCAACTCACATCAGCGATCCTCCTCCTCCTGGCCCACACCCTTCCTGTGGGTCCTTCTTCATCCTCCCATCGACAGGACCAACTCACATCCATGGGCCCCCTCCCTACTCTTCTTCATGAGACTGCATCACGCCGAATCTGTTACGATTCGTACGATCCCTCAAGAAATCATAGAGTAATGCTCCACAGTTCAGATCTGCCTCGTCTACCCAACTGGGTTCGTCATATCCACGCCAATACACCAGAAATTCACGGTAAATACGTCCGTATCTAGTTCGCTTCCCCGACCTCATATCGGTGATCTTCTCGACTTCGAACTCCATCGATCCGCGGATCTTGTTTCATTCAGCAGCGTCTTCGTCGAACCGACTTCCGACGACGCCTCTTCCCCTGGCTCAATCTTCACTTGAGCATCTTCTTGGGACTCACGGTGAAATCCCGAGTCACCAAAAGATCCGGGCACGCGCAACATTGTGGTGTAGCGGGATCAGCAAAATCTGCGAGATTGCCAGATCCAACTTACCAACTGCGCCCAGACACCGACTAACGGAGGGGGTCCCCCGATGATCCGTGTTCTGCTGAACTTTCCTCACCTTGTGTACCCGTCGGTAGGGCGGGATCTTGCTCTCTCGGTAACTTCCGAAGAGTTCAAGTGGTAAAGTTTGAGTGTCTTGGCGAGACGTGGGGATGGGGTGGAGCAGCAGTGGAAAATCTTCACTCTGCGTCCGTGGATTGTTCCGAATCCTAAGCGAATATTCGAGCTTATGGATCCGGGGCCTAGATCGTGGATCTGGCCGTAGGGTTGCCTTGCGGGTGTGTTCCCTTGCCTTTGTAGTTCCTTTGCGTCGTACTTGCCGCCTCCTGTGACGGGATCTTGAGAGTTGAGAGCCTCTAGGGTGTAACCGACCAAGTAGTAAATTCGGTTAACCTGTCGGATCTGCACAAGTAAAGGAAAAGCTCACTAGGTTGTAGGATCTGGCCAATGTATTATCCAGTTATCACTACTAACACTAGATTCGCAATTCCCAACCTTCTCCTAGCTCGTACGGCCAATGTAGTTCCGGTTCTTGAGGGCAGGAAGGCACTTGCGTGTTACTGTGCAAAGTGAGGTCTGTATTGATATTTAAGCCTATACCTGCCTGGATTTCTGCCTTCTATGTCTTTAATCTGCTAAATCCCTTACCAGGCTCGGCTGCATGTCCCTTCTTCCCTTGACCCATCATCCCAGCTGTGTTATCTTCAGATCCACCGGATCTATGACGTAATCCTCATGGTCACCCTATTATGGGTACACTCATCCGGATCCAGGTCGCTTGGATCCACCTCACTGTAAGTGTACACTCGTCGTGGATCTGAGCTCTCCGATCATCCAACATCATCTCGCAACCGTCTGTGATCTCCATTGTCCCACGAAAGCTCGAGATCCACTGCATCCATCATCCCTATACCCTGGATCCAGGTCCCTCAAGGCGAAATCCTCCCTCCATGGATCCGAACTCGGAAGTATGGGATCCGGGGTACCTCGCGGTGGATCTTGACTCCTCGTTAGCCGTGGCTACTAGATCCACCTTCGGATGACACCTACCACCATTCCTTCATAGGATCCACACTCGATCCACTGGTACAGAGTGTATCCCATATCCACCTAAGTGAATCCAGGTAAGGGTGGATCCGAGATAAGTCTTGGTGGATCTTGTCTTCCCGTACATCGCTCATACCAGATCCATCGTCATTCCATACGGGGTGCCGCTCGTCATGGCTAATCCACCACAGGCAACTTGCATCCGTGCCACCAACCCAAATCCTCTCTAATCACTTGAAATTGTCACTGATTCGGGATAGTGACCCCGCGTCAGGCCCATTCTCTTATTTCTGCGAAAGCACTTCACCACATGGGTCTTCAGAGCATCTCCTTCTCTTCCAGAGGCAACTTTCGCTTCGAGGAGCTCAATTAGAGACGTCTCACCCAGGTGGATTTGATGGATGTCTTCCGGTTCGCGAGGGAGATGGTCAAGCAAATATTCGCTTGGAGTAGATTGCATTATTGTGGCCACGGCAACTGTGTGAATAGGGCAAGATGCAAAGTTTGCACGGTCGTGAAAAAGTGAAGCACCTTGACAGCTAGCAGACTTCATTCGCTTAAAATTGATGTAGATACATCCTCCTGCCAAATAAAATAAAAATAGCAAAAATCAATGGTAAAAACAAATTATGAGGTAGCACCTACCAGGGTAAACTGCTATCTGACTTTTGAGTAAAGACATCGTATCTGAAGACCGGCCCAGGAGATACCAAAGTAAATTCATAAGTGCAGCGTCCTTGTAGTCGTCATCATGGGTAGCCTCACTCAGTATTGCAGTGGTCAAAAGACATAGGTCTTTCTTGGTGCACGGGGGCGCTTGGGGGGTAAATTCAGTACTCCTCTTCGAGCAGTACTTGTCCAGTACAGAAGCTATTTTCTGCAATCGACGACCTGCCACAGCCCCAACAGCTGGATAAAGCTCTATAAGATGGTTTTTTACGTTCCCAAAGTAGCTGGCCACGGAGTTTTTAGACAACAACGACCCCTTCGAGCTTTCTTTAAAAGCAAGAAAGACGCCAAACTTGTCCAACACAAGGTAGAGTACTTCTCCTGCAGAATCGTCACCAATCAGCTTGTACATAGTCTCCATGGTCATGTTCTCAGACGCCGCAAAGCGTTCAAACGCATTCAGCGCCGTCAAGCGGGCTCGCTGGGAGTTTCCAGGAATCAGAGCCTTCGTCGACATCGACGGGGTTTAAGTGGTTCACAGTGACTCCTCTGAGGACCCTGACATATATGATAATTGTCCGAGTATTTACGATATTTTAATGATATTCATTTGATTTGAAGTTACTATAAAATATTAAATATTCACAATATATTCGGACACAATATGTCCGTATTGTCCGAGTTTGAAACATTGATTTTTTATGGATTTGATTGGGTACAATCAAATTTTATTCATATCCCATTGGCTGACTACTAATACAATGTTTAAATGTCATAAAGCTGATGTCCGAATAGACACGATATTCTTCCCCACGCCGTCCGAGTAGAACGCACAATATTGCTGATCAATGATAAAATGGGTACCTTTTCCAACACGCAAATAGAACCATCGGCTCCCTCCAAGATTCTATCGTCTTGTGTGCTCTATTGGGTGGGATCTGCCGCACCTTCGCGCACAGACGCAGCTCAAAGCTCACGGTGAGACTGACCGGTGCTGCTGCCGTCGCTGACAAGCATCTCAACTTAAAGCATCGTGCGTTGCGGCAAGTTGTACAACACGCTCTTTCTCTGCTTGTGACTTCCAGGAGATTTGACAACCAGACGGAGCTGGTTTTATTCATTCGCGCTGGTGGTTCCCCATCCATTTGCTCTCATCCTCAGCGCGAGTATTTTGGACGGCGACGCGCAGAGCTGAATGGCAAATTTGGCTTCTGCGAGCGTCCCCGCTCCCCCGCCAGCGAGTCGGACCCATCTTTCCATCCAAAGGGTGTCGACAGCACTGGACAGTAGCGACGAGGCGCGCACCGACACGTCCACGTCGCCTTCCATGAACCCAGCGCGCTCACCCGGCACCGACGCTAAAGGCCGCGGCAAATGCACTGCAACAGCCACCCCAGCACCAGCAAGAACCCCCGCAGCTTCTTCTTCTAGTGGCAGACGTAGGAAGGCGGACACAGCGGTTCTAGGTGAGGACAAGCCAGTCCCTAAGCAACGCAAGTACGAGCGCAAGACCAAGCGCTTCATCTGGCCTGACGATCTCCATCGACTCTTTGTGGCTGCAATCTTCGACGGTGTGTCAATAATGCGAAGAATGCTATAGAGTTCGACACTAACAGGGGATGTCCATTTCAATATTACAGTTGGTCTCAAGAACGCATCCCCGAAGGCTCTGCTGGCTGTACGTTTGAGCTTCTTTCTTCTTGAGTGCAAGGGGGGGGATACAAGCTCACTAACTTTTGGTGCAATGATACAGCTCATGGAAGCCGCAGGACCGAACTCCGGCCTCACGACGGAGCATCTCAAGTCTCATCTGCAAAAGTATCGCCTCAACTACGAGCGCTCTAGGATGGAGTTTCTCGAGTATTACGACCGCAGCGCCAAGCGCAACCTCAAGCGTCGCCGCCGTCAGGCTCAACATCGAGCGAGTGGAACTGGGAGTGAGGCCAATACTATGTTTGTGTTCCCCATCAGCAACTCCAAGCGCCGAAAGAGTCGTGGAAGCGACAGTGACAGCGATGACAGCGACTCGGACACTGGCGATAGCAATACCAATGACAGCAGGATGGAGGTGGATACTAAAGGCCGGACAACTCCTCAGGGACGACACGAATCCCCCGCAGTCGCAGCTAACTCTCACGCGCGTAGTTTGAATTACTCTCAGCTCATGCAGAGTGCACAGCAACCGCCAATCCTTGACGGAAACAGCCATACTCGTCAGCATCCTCCGAGCACGAATGAGCGCATGATGCCCGTCATTCCAACGACAGTATCCACGGGAATGATCCCGATAGCACCTCAGCACTTGCCTCCAGCGTATGCAGCTCATCTCCAACGGAAACAAGTTTCCGACCACGGCCGTGAATTGGCTGCAGCTGCCGCCGCTGTGGCTGCATACCGTTACCCATTAGGACAACTACCTGTGGCTTCGGGAGTTGCTGTGATACCAGAGCTTACTGATCCGCAGTGGAGCATTTTGAACTCTCTGATGTCTCCTCAGCTGGCTGGTATGACTGGACCTGTAGGCGAAGGCGGACTTCTTTCACACGCAGGAGGTACAAGTGAGGCGATGGCTCGTGGCGGTAGTGGCGCGGATGGATTCATGCTCCAAGAGGAACCAAGTGATCTACAGATGCAGATGCACTTAGCCATGCAAGCTCAGATGAACCTTCATCGCCAGATGCTCACGCGCAAAGTGGAAGTGGCTCAACATCTCGCTCGCCACAGCAGTATGGGGAGTGTTGATACCAATGCTGTTCCGGGCAACAGAAACAGGGGATTTAACGAGCCGTGGTGCAGTCCGCAGCACCTTCAACAGTATCAGCATTCGAAACAGGAACACCCGCAGCAACAGCATTATCAGCAACAGATAAATCCTCAGTCTCGGCCGGTTATGTCTGCTTCAGCCTCAGCGAGCCCGGCACCAGTGCTTATAGAAGCAATCGCCCCAGGAACCAGCGAGGCGATAGTGGTCTCGACCTCTGAAGTAGTTGACAGTGGTGGACACATAGCTGCGGACAGCGCAACTGGAGCGACGACGGAGACGAAGACTGACGACGACGGAATGGATCTGTATCGCTGGGATCGCATTGATCTCAATGTGGAACTGGACGACGACGATCTCTTCGGCTTCCTCAAGTCGTAAGGAGCGTTGGAATTCTTCCTAACTTTTGGGCTGGACGTAGGTAGTAGTAATAGTGAATGCACATGTGGTTCTGTAACAATGGATAGGGTGTTGGTTGTCATATGCGCTTTTGAAGCGTTTTCCTCACTTAAGAGGGGGGGGGTGTTGAAGAGAGACGTGGGTCTGGAAGCTTCATGAGGTTGTGCATCGAGTGGGGTATACCGTATATACCGTATACAAACAAGGAAGCATAGGAGCATGCTGAGGACGCACTGACCACGAAACAATATGAGTTCTGCGAGCAACAGTCATTGTCAATGACTCATTGAGTAACGGGATACCGTAACTGAAATAAAGAAGTTGGTCTCCTCTATTATCTGCGTGGTGCTACAGCCATTTTATCTGCTGTTGGTCTGGCACCCTTCGATGGTGCCAGCCATTCCCTTGCCGTTAGAGAGGCACGTTGTCGCTGAGATCCCCAGTCCATAATATTACCTGTTTCCACTCTTTCTCTCTTTGTTTATATGAGCAGCTCTACAGGTCGTCCGTCATGGACTCCGCAGCATTCGTGAGTGCCTCGGCGGGCGGCTTCTCGTCATCCAGCAGTCCTCGAATAAAGAGAACATTGTTACAGCGCACGAGTGTCTCTCCCAGGTTGCCCGTGAGCTCTCCGTTGATATATTCCTCCGTGTTGGCCAGCTGCAAATTCATGTATGAGTCCACTGACAGCAGTACGCCCTTGTATTCCATCCCCCACTTGAGTCGAGCAACGACAGGCTTGCCCGTGAGGTTTGTCAGGAATGGCTTCGGGTTGAGGATCAGACCGGACTGTTTGGCAATACCCGAAACGTCAACACAGGGTTAGTGCAACATGTTCTACAAGATGATCGCCTCTAGTGAGGTCGAATCGGGCTCCATTCGCACCATTTTGCTCGGCGATGTCGTTTACTCTGATCGGATCCTTCAGCCAGTAAAAAACACGTATGAATTAAAACCAATCATTCGCTGCTGAGCAGATATTTAACCAATTAGCTTAGCAATAAACATGGCTACCGCTGTGCGTCAAGAGTGATAACCTTGCGCTCGATGCGTGTGAGGAAGTTGCCGAGCGCCTCTGAGCCACGTACAAAGATATTGAGCACGGGAACACCGGGAACTACATACTTCTCGTGTGTCAGTAGCTGCTGCAACGTGCAGAAGGGCGCCACTTCGATCCAGTACTGCGTCTTGGCCTCGTGCTTCTCTTCGAGTCGAATGCGACTGACCTCCTCGTCATCCTCCTCCTTCTCACCGCTGAGACCCACATGCCATTCCTTAGATGACGAGTACGGCACCACCATGTCTGCCGCCGCATAAACCACAAGTTTGGATGCCACGAACTCGTTGTTGGTGTCCCAATCGGCATACGGGCCATCCTCTGGGAACATATTGGCCAGGTGCTCAATTACCGTGTCCTGCTCACCGAAGAACTGCACAAAGTCCGATGTGCCGTGCTGGTCGTACAGGAAGAGCACAGGCCAGTACATGTTGCCACTCTGAGGGTCCAAGTCAGCCTTGCCTTCGTACTGGCGCACACGCTCGTCGTCCACCATAGCGCGACCCACACGGACTCCGCGAGAAGCGCAAAGTTTCCGGTACTTGTCCGTGGCGGCACGGCGTTTCATGCGTTCCCTCTCTCGCTTCAACTTCTCAACACGCAGCTCCTCCACAAGTCTGCGCCCTTCAACTTGAAGCTTCAGCAGCAAGTTATTCTTCGGGTCGCGCTTGAGGCCCTCCTCACAGTAACGCAAGGTGTCCACAGGCTTGCGCAGCATCCTAGAAGCCTTGGCACCGCGGTAGTAGGCCTTGACATTGCTGGGGTCGCGATTGATGGCCTTAGCGGCATCAGAGCGGCAGCTGGCGTAGTTTTTGAGCTCTAGTTGCACAGCCGCGCGGTTGCACAGGATCTGAGACGTGAGTTCCTTCATGTCGTAGGAAAGATCGCGCTCCTCATCGGGTAGCGCCAACGCCTTGTAGGCGTAGGCTAATGCGTCATTATAGTACTTCATAGCATTCTTAAAGTAGCCTCGATGAGCTTTCTTGGCGTCCGAGAACATGTCGTTGCCCTGGTTCTTCCAGTGGAGAGCCAAGCTCTCGGCCGTCTCGCCGTCCTCAATCAGAGCCTGGATGGCTTCCACCATCTCGTCGCCCTCCACCACGTGGTCCTCAAACAGCGTCATGTCTGGCAAAGCATCCATGTACGCCTGGCGCTCTGCCGGGTCCCACAACTTGCTCTCGTCGATCTCGAGGTCCACGCCCATATTTTCCATAGTTGCCCACGCCAATTATTGCACTCCGAGAACCTAAGTATTGAAAATTGATTGGCAACGTCGGCACCAGCTGGAACCAAATCTCGTTTAAGTGCGAATTTGCGCAGTGGACGTCAGTCTCAAATGGTGGACGCAGCGCTGGAGGATGCAGAAGCGGAGACGCAGTTGCCACTGACGGAGGACAAGGTG
Source organism: Phytophthora infestans T30-4 (assembly GCF_000142945.1). Classification (NCBI taxonomy): domain Eukaryota; phylum Oomycota; class Peronosporomycetes; order Peronosporales; family Peronosporaceae; genus Phytophthora; species Phytophthora infestans. Next base: position 121,751 of record NW_003303573.1, on the reverse strand, counting down.
CCGGTGTGCTGTGACTGCGGCAAGGGCGACGTTAAGTACCGCTGCCCCCGTTGCGAGCGCATTACGTGCTCGCTGCAGTGCTGCGTGGCACACAAAAAGCAGGTGCGATGGTCTGGCGCTGCTACCAGTAATACTTTCATCGTGCTAACATTGTAACATTGCTGCGGCTGCCTTTGCACTGATGGTAGTTTGAGTGCAGCGGTAAACGTGACCGAACCAAGTACGTGGAGTTAAAAAAGTTCACGGACGCAGATCTGTCCAGCGGTAAGTGGCGACCCACTCGGTTACTGTTGATAGATTGTACTGACTTAGTTTGTGTATGTGCTTGCCGAATCTTCATTTGCAACAGATTTTTTCTTCTTGGAGGAGGTATACCGCTCTACTAATAGCGCAGCTCGGTCTCGGAACCAGTTGAATGTCAACGCGCGGCGCTATACGAGCAACAAGAAAAGAAAAGTGGCAACTGATGCTGGCAGTTCATCAGCTCCGATCAATCCTGACATTCCGGTGGACTGGTTAGCACGTTTCCCGATCGCCGTGCAGCTGTTTGCAGAGCACTCGGCTAAGCGAGGCGTGACATTAACGCTGCTCGCTCCCGGCATGAGCAAGCGTGCACGTAACTCATCTTATATGGATACGAAGAAGAACACAATGTACTGGCGTGTAGAGTGGACGTTTCCCAGCGCTGAAGTCCCAGTGAGTCATTTCGAGGAGCGAGCGAATGAAAAGGAGACCTTGTTCACGCTACTCGGCAAGTGTCTAACTCCCACCGAGGTAAGGCAATTACCGGAGCGCAAAATGATGCTACAAAGACGAGATTTTAACATTGAATTTTGTTGTAGGAAAACGTCGCTTTTCGCGGAAAGCTCAACAAATATGCCGTACCCGACTGGGAGAAGCACATGGTGCTCCTATTGCGAAAAGAGTTCACTCCAGCATCGCAGCCGCAGTACTACCGGCTGGACGGTAGTCAGAGTCTTGCAAGTAATTTGAAACGTAAGGCCATCGTGGAGTTTCCTGTGATCATTGTTGCACTGGCAGCTGACGCCGATCGATATCCCGTGGCACACGAAGTGATCGAGATGATGTTATCATCGGGGATGGATGCTATGGAGCAGGAGACTTCTACTGAAGAGCCTGAAGCGATGGAATTAGAGGAGGAGGGACCAAGCGACGCGACCTCGTCAAAGCTGCTTAGTGGCGAAGGCTCAAACACTACAGACAAACTCTTCTCCATTTCGGAAGAGGGAAATGAAGACGTCATGGCTCCTGCACAGGCGGAAAGTGTGCTGATCGAGGAGATCCAAGTCGCCGCTCACTAGAGATGACGCTACACCAAAATCCAATAAAAACTGCATGATAGGCCTCTAAGCTTGGCAATTCCGATTTTTCACGACTTTTCAATAGGCCGTTGAGCAGACACTTTAACGGACTTCAAGACTTGGACGAAGCTGGTGGAAGCATGGCAACTTCATGGTTCGTGGACCCGGACCTCAAGCCAACGACCTTCACAGCGTCTTACGTGTGCAACAACCTGTCCAAGCTTGGCGAGATGATGGTTCATCGGGTGCCTATCTAAATGATCCAAAGTGGTCAAGATCCTAACAGTTCTTGGATTTGTAGGTTTATGCGAGCGTAGACGACGTGGTGTACGTGGACACGACGCACACGCCATACAGGACCCACAAGCTGCCGTGTGCAGAGAAATCTGCGGTGCACCAAGTGCGCTTCTGTACGCTAAAAGACTTGGCTGTGATCGTCGTCGCCTCAGACAACGGAATTCAGGTATCGAACTCGTAATGAAGAGCACAGTTACGGAAGCCGAACGATTTTTCGTCTACTGTGTCTAAACAGATCTACGACTCTACGGGCGAGATAAGTCTTTCGGAGATTGCACTGAAGGATATCGTGGGTGGTGACGTTGGAGGTAACTACAATTTGACCCACACAAGCTGCTGCTGCGTCCAGAGATCTCACTAAAATGGACTGAAGCAGGGGATTATCTCTATTGCCAGGGCATTTGCTCCATCCCCATGAAGGAGCCACGTCTCGTCGTGGGTAAGCGGAGTCGAATTACTATTTATAAGAAAGTTCGAGTACATACAGCTGATCGACCACTCTCACGCATTTTTACAGGCACCTCGCTTGGGAAGCTGCTTGTAATCGGGAAAGAAGAAGAGGCCAAGTCTGGGGAAGGATCTAGCTTCGAGGTGAGTGAGACGCTTACCGAGCACGACGAGGCTATTTGCTGCGTGGAAAGTTCCCTCGACGGTACACTGCTTGCCAGCAGCGACATGAGTGGAGCTATCTTGCTTCGTAACCCTAAAGACGGCTTTGAAGTCACCCATCGGATCGTGAGCACCGCTTACCCTGCGACTTCCATGACCTTCATGGCAGAAAACTGGCTGGTGGCTGGATACCTGACAGGGTGTCTGCGGCTGTATAACCCTCAAGGTTTTGCCTTGCACGCCGAAGTGGCTGCTCATACACGAGCAATTACAGCGTTGGATGCACACAACGAGTTTGCGGTGTCCGTGAGCGAGGATACGTTTATGAATGTCTGGGAGATTTCATCAAGCAAGCCGGGAGCAACACCACGCGTAAAGCTTGTGAGCTCCCAACCAGTCCCCAATGATCTCCTAACGGGTGTGGCTTTCGTGTCGACAAACAGCCTCTTGACTGCTGCATACGACAGCGCGCACCTCAAGTTTTGGAGCTTAGAATAAGCAGCAGACCTTGAACAGAAGGGGCAAGTTGAGGTTTAAATCTCCTCTACAATATATCGAAATTAAGGTAGTACTGCAGCGTTTGATCTTAATCGTAAAAGGCGTCATCGTACTCGATGTGGTCCTCCATCTTCTTGGCAGCTTCGTTCAAGGATGTCCACGGCAGATCCTGTGCCTTCGTCAGTGTTATAGTAAGCGTATCCTTATTCGCCTTCCACGTCGCATCTCTGATCTCCTGGAACAAGGACGAGATCTTCAGGCTTTTAGCCAGGTCGCCGTCAGTCGCTTTTAGCAGATCCATCGACAGCGATGTGTTGGTCCATTTCTTATGTTAACCAGGTACACAATTAAGTAAGTTAGTACCGATACGTGCTGCCGTACAACATGTAACGAACGAGTCCAGCCTCACCAAAACCAGTTGATCTTCCTTCATGTCCTTGACGACGTTGTCCGCTAAGTAAATGCTGCAAGAACAAGGAAAACACAACGCCGCTTAGAGTTCGATTTCCTCACATGAGCTCGTCATTTTAGCTCCACCCACCTGACAGTCTTCTTGTGGTCGCTCCAGCCGTAGGACGACACCATGGTCTTCAGCCCGCTGCCATCATTGCCCTCACCGTGCTGATACGTGTAGTAGTAGCTGTGTTCTCCTTGCTTAATCTTGGTCTCATCCGGAGCATAATTCAACTCATCCACTTCTTCTTCGCCCTCAACGTCGTCTCGCTCACTATCACCTTCTCCTTCTACCGCGTCAGTCTTCTTGAGCGTCGCGTTGAGTCGTGCGGCACACCGCCAAAGCATCACCGTCAAAACGACCACCGCAATACTGACCCCTACCTGCTCCAAAAAGGCCTTGTTCATGTGGATATTCCCCCATGGCGTCACCAGCTTCATGTAGCTCGCCCCAGCGCTGGGCATGTACAGGTAGGGCACGAAGAATCCCTCGCCCATTGCGATCTGACGTGGCGACCATCGAAACGTCTGACCATTGGTCAAAATATTATCCCGTCAAATACGCTCGCAGGTACCTTTAAAACGTATTTTCCTTATTACAGTACATTGTAGCAAATTTCTAAGGTTTTACAGTAGGTCTCTCTGACCAGACAAAATATCGCTGCAGGAGTTCGAAGCTGTTACTACACGTCGTCGCCATGAAGCCGTTGTTCGGAAAGATTGTGTCCAACAAGATGCAGAAGTCGGTGCTGGTGGAGGTGGCCCGCATCGTGAAGGACCCCAAGTATGGAAAATACTACAAGAAGACCAAGAAGTTCATGGCCCACGACGAAGAGAACGCCTGCAACATCGGCGACTTTGTGCGTCTGTCGGGCACTCGCCCGCTGTCCAAGCGTAAGCGCTGGAATGTCGAGGAGATCACGCGCAAGGCCGAGGTGTAAGGAGGTTATCAGTTGACATGCTGTGTTGGCTAAAGAAATTTGTAGTCTGGCAGCATTGGCTGGATGGCGAGAGGCTCTGAAGGCGTGCTTAGCTGAGCTGGAAACACTGAGGAAAGTAATTTAGAGTTGGTTTTCCTGTCTGATGTTTGGAATCCGTTCTGTCATTTATACTGCAGAAAACGAATGCCAACGGGTGCACTTATCTAGTCCATTTTTGGTTAATCAATGAGTGCCGTAGCAGTGCTTTTACAGCTCTTCATACTGGGTGGCCTTCAAGCGCAGACTATAGTTCGTCGTCATCCGAGTCGGACATGTCTGCAAGTGGATCAAGTACCGGGAAATCGCCCACTGCAACGTTATAGGGGCGAACGAAGCCGCCATATTTCTGCTCGCACTTGAAGTAGATTTCGCCCTTGACAGAGCCATCACCTTTGCCCACAGGCTCGTCGAAATGCACTCCAACCCAGTAGCCCGGGGCGATCTCCGAGATCTCTCCCAGGTAGTGCACCTGTCCACGTCGACCACCAGGCTGCACTTCGCATCGGTCGCCTACCTTCATGTTTGCGATAGTATCCGGTCCTGGAAGCGTAGCAGGATCCACCGCCGGTTTAGTGACGTTCATCATGACCTTGGGTTTCCAATTTGGGTCCTTGGCTAGCTGCTCCTTCTTATACGCACGTACAGTCTTCTCCCCTGTTCCAGCAACAGAGCACTTTTAATCAGAATCATCTACCAGTCATGCCAAGCCATTGTCGGCTCTCGCTTACGTTTGTTGTAGTCCTCCTCGGAGATCTCGTACTTCTTAACGAGCGATACGTCCTCTAGACCTCCGCCTTTTGAAAGTGAAAATGGATCCTTGTCCACGACGTGCAACCGCATGCCGTTCTCCAAACTGTAGAAACCAAGCATCCTCGCGTCATCATCTAAGCGAGCGTATACCGAGCCGTCGCTGCGCATGACCAGTAGCTCCATAGCGTCCGGCTTCGTGCCTGTGTGTTGGTACAACTTGTGCCGAAGCTCGCCGATGGTGCCATGCAGGTCCACGCGAATATCAACCATCTGCAGCTTGAGGTTGTTATGCGTAATGAGCAGACACACGACACCTTCGGGCATATTTTCGTACTGATGGTCATCCATTGCCGTCACGTAGGATCGCAATGCTCGCATATCCTGCGCCATGGGTGTCCCGTCGCCTCTCTCTCTCACTCTCACTCGAGTGTCTGCTAACAAACGGCATTAATTTGGTTCAGTTGGACCCAAATATCAAAGAGCCCAAAAAATTTGTACCCAAGAGTAGAACCATGCGATCACCCAGATTGGCTTTCAGTGAGCGACGATGGAGTTGGCGACGATCACAGCGCTGAAGGTGTACGACGTGCTGCTGATTGGCATCGTCATGTTCGCCATGGATCTGGCTATGAAGTTCTGGAGCGGACGCGGCGCGCAGCTGTCACCGGCCGAGCAGAAGCTGCTGGGTGAGTACAATGCGCAGGTGCGACTTGTGAACCGCCTCAACTCGGTCGAGACGTTCGTGGAACAAGCCAAGGCCACGCGAAAGATGAACGCGCTTAAAAAGGAGTTGCAGGGGCTTGCAGGTGGGTGGAAAAGATTGTTATTAAGCATTTGATAAATTATCCGAATTATCTAATATGCATTGTGCGTATCGTTGTGTCACTTGGGCAGTGGAGCGCCTTGCCGCAAGCGCACCGTCAGAGGTCCAGAGGCAGTTCGACCGAGTTAGAACGGTGCGTCTGCAGTACTGAAACAAATGTGTAGTCATACGTTGAAAGCTCATTGATACCGGTATGTCGGCTTTGTTGTGCTGTGAATTGCTGTTACGTCAGCCGGCTCTCATGGGACTGTTGATGCTCTACTACTGGAAGGAGCCTCTCGTGGTGCTACCGCAAGGCTTCATGCTGCCGGTGGAGCGACTCATGTCGTTCCCAGGCTTCCCGCTCGGTGCGATATCCGCAATGGGCTGGGCCGGAATCTGCCGTCGTGTGAGCGCCAAAATCCTGAGCTAGATATGCCTAATCCGGAACACCTACATTGACCTATCCATCTGCAACACAAGACTTAGCACCATAGACAGCCGACAATAGCTAGCACATTAAGTCCATGGTAACCTGTTCCTACCAATTACTGTAAACGGACCCCCAGCGGTCATTTTGCCTGACGTAGACAGAAGACCCATTGTGTTGTGTGCGAATGGTGACACATGCATGGCTGTCATGCGTTCGATTAAACTGAAGTTACTACCCGACCCGAGGTAGGTCACGTGACAGTTTCCCGTAAACGACGCCTAGTAGTCCTCGTCTCCGCCGAACATGTCCATGCCGCCGCCCATGTCGACCTCTTCCTCCTCCTCCACGGCCTTCGCCTCCTCCTTGGCCGGAGCAGCACCACCAGCAGCAGCGCCAGCGGCAGGGGCAGCGCCCACCGACACGGTGGCAAGCTTGGCCTTGCCAGCCTCGATCACCTCCTCGATGTTCTTGCCCTCAAGCTCCTTCACGAGCTTCTCGGCCTGCTCCTGGTCGAACTCGCCGCCGAAAGCCTTCACGACCTTCTCAAGGTCAGCCACGGCGGGGGTGGCATTTCCGCCGAGCACACACAACAGCAAAGCAGCAACGTGACGCATCTAGAACAGAAGCAACAGAGACAAACAGGTTGTTAAGCTTTATGCTGGACTGAAAGGTGTCGCTATTGCTTTTGCTCTAGCGCCGTTGAATTCGAACGCATAACTATTGACGCACCTTGTTTAAGGTGAAAAGAGGTTCTGCCCGACGACGGCTCCTGTTACTATGCTTTGCGTCGTAGCCGAGACTTGTGCTTGGAAGGCCAGCGATAACCAATCACTCCCCAAACCTTACAAAAGCCAAGTTATTTGTCCCCTGCCAATCATAGCGCATATCCTCTATGTTTAAATATCATATTTGAAAGGGTATCACACGTTGTAGGAACTTCAGGTGCGGAACCTGTTTGCTACGACGTGGTTGTCGGGGCTGCTGGGGCTACCACCGCCCCAGACATCATCTTTTTCGGCTTCAGTGGACTACTTAAATCAAAGTTCTCGAAGATTCCTTCGCTCACGTTGACGCGCGCGCTGAGTATCATGTCTGGCTGCATTGCTGCCGCTGCAATTTCAGTTGAGTTGGGGCTCGAACGCTCGGAGCGGCTGATGTCGCTACATTTACTCAGCTCGAGAGCTGCTGCCGCCGCTGCGCGATCGAGTGAAGTCTGTGAGGTTATTGACGACAGCGCTGACAAATTCGCGGGCATGATTGAAGCTGGAGGGGAACCTCTTCTTGTCCGCGTTCCAACTCCCTTCGCCCCCGGGTCGTTAACGTCGCCGTGTTGCACGTGACTGCGCTTTCCGTTCCATGTCTTCTTACGTCGAAGGCAATTGCATTTTAACATGCGGGTACACAAACCATCGGAGCCATTTTCTAAGATGAAGTCGTACGTACCCATTCCAATGCACAACAGATACGTGTGGAAACCAGCGAGAAGAAGAAACGAACTCGTCAGCGACATACAAGCTGCGTTATGAATCCAAATCAGCGTAATCAATGCTTTGTCCCAGCCTTCAGCAGCGTTGGTCTTCACTTCCGACTGCCATAACGTGCACATGAGAATACCTATGACGGTCTGCAGCAAAGTCTGGCATGTTGCTGAAACCACAAGACAGTAAAATGACTCGTAGTTACTTTCAGCAATGCAGGTATTCAACCACGTGCAATGATGATCGAGTCCAGGGCTGTTCTTGAAGCACAATCCACAATACCGTGACTCCTTTGGAGGAACTTGCAGGATGGAGGGAAAAAAGCTTGAAGGTTTCTGCATTGCACCGTTGGTAGTTCACGAACCACGTCCACAACCAGAATGGAATGGGTAGAACAAACACTCACAGGCTTCGATGGGTCCCGCAACTCGCAAATGCCCCACGATGTTATGACGAAGATGACCAAAACAACATTTGGGACGAGAATTGCAAGGCACTACAGACGACAGATAAAAGTTAGACGGTGTGCAATTAATGATACTCAGCCTAGGCACACCTTGTCCCAGCGAAGGAGTGTAGACACGAAGGTAATGAAGCTCTGCACAGTCGTAGCGGCAAGGTCACACAATGTGGAACCGACAAATGACGGCAGATTATTAAGCGTACTCCGATCAGGACTAGCTGAATGATCCAGCTTGTCACTTGGTCACTAGAGAAAGGCTTTTCAAATCCCTTGGTACGCATGGTGTTTTGCAAGGGGCTGCGCTCTTTAGCACCACCTCGCAAATGACAAAGGTAAAAAAAAGTAAAGAGGAGACCGAGTCACAGATGAATCTCTCCACGCTGCTCCGAAATCTCCAACCACACCAGCACTCTCGGCTATTTCTGGTCCACCACCTGTAAGTTACTAGCAACAAATACAACTCCAATCTGGACTCCACCATCCTATAAATACTCAAACTAATGTCTATTGTGCGGCAACAAATACATGTAGTCAACTCGGTAGCTAAATTGAAGTCCGGACAAGCTCCTTCTCTGCCTGCGTTTTTCCTGCTGCTGCGGCGGCCGTCGACGCCGAGCTGACTTTGGAGATGGCGATGACGCTGGACCAGTTCTCCAGCACACGCAGCGACGCTTCAGATATCCCGACATAAATATGTTAGTTTATCGTTCCACAACTCCCATCCCTTCTGCGCACTCTACGCACTCTCATTCTGCTCATTCATCAGCAAAAGTTTCTCGTTGATATTATCCAAGAAACGCACCAGCTCTGCCGACTTGTCCCTCAGCGCCTCGAGCGCCTCCACTTCCTCGTCCTTGTTGCCTGCCATCGTCTCCGAGCAATGAGGCGTATTTAGTCGGGTGCTTGCATCACGTCACAGAACCAGGCGGAAAGTTATGATTGGTTAACTTAAGCGCAATGACCATCATCCATTGGCCAATATTCGCTCCTATCCTGCCATAGTCAGTTTGCCGACAGTGCTGTATTGCTCCGTAACGGACGTGGTCGCCCCGTGCATGCTCTTGTCGTGCGTGGACACTAAGAAGAAGAAGCGGAAGCTCAGTACTCTGGAGGAAGGAAGCAGTAGTATGTGGTCGGATTCGCGTGGAACTCCCTTGCCCAGCGGTGGCATGTCTGGATCGTCATCACGTTCGCAACCCCCACAGGCCGCAGCGCTAGCAACCATGCGTCGCCACGGACGCACGCTACTGCTTCTCGTCGCACTTGGTGTATTAGCGTACGTATCGCTGTCCAGATCGACGATGAGTGGCAGCACGGCCACTGGCATCAACCACGGCGCCGAACTGCGAACACCTCAGAATTGGGGCAACGATCAACCGATGCTGTTGCCTTCGGTGACAGCTAGGCACAACATTCGACAGCAGCCTACACTGGCACCTCCACCTAAGCCTGACTCCTTCGGTATCGTCATTGTGGCCGATCTGGACAAGAAATCCAAGGACGATAACAGCAAGAAGCCGCAGTTCCTGTCCTACATCATGCACGCCACACTCAAAGTCACGCCAGGCAGCTCCAGTGCTACCCATAAACGCGACGCGTACTCAGTGACCTTTGGAGAAGAAACCAAGTTTTCAACTCACATGAATGAGGCCGGACGCGGCTTCGAACTCAGTGAACTAGCCTGGTTCGACGGCAAGCTACTGGCGTTTGATGACCGTACGGGTATCGTGTTCCGACTCAAGCATTTTGAGGGTATAAGCAGGACCAAACCTCTGCAGGCCATCCCAGAGCACATCATCATGGAGGGAGATGGTTTCAACGGCAAGGGCCAGAAGCACGAGTGGGCTACTGTGAAGGACGGAGAGCTGTATATGGGGAGTGTGGGCAAGGAGTTCACGGACAATGACGGCAATGTCATCGGGGATGGCAATTTGTGGGTCGCTGTGATGAACCGTGCGGGTGAAGTGCGACACGAAGACTGGACAGCGAACTTTGCAGCGGTACGGAAGGCTCTGGGCTGTGAATGGCCAGGCTACGTGGTGCACGAGGCCATCGAGTGGAGTCCTGTGCGTCGTCAGTGGTTTATCCTGCCACGACGTGTCAGTACTGAGCCGTACAATGACATGGAAGACGAGAGACGTGGCTCGAACAAGATTATCATTGCTAGCGAGGATTTTAGTAGCATCCAAGTGCGGGAGGTAGGGAAGGTCACACCGCTACGCGGTTTCTCGTCCTTTAAGTTCGTTCCACGGTCCGACGACTCGGTCATTGTTGCTATCAAGAGTGTGGAGGTGGAGGATGAAGAGAGACAGACGTCGTATATTACAGTGTTCAGCGTGGATGGGAATGTGCTTATGGAAGAGACCGAGATCCCTGGAGCCAAGAAGTACGAGGGCGTTGCATTCGCTCACGACTGGTCCTAGACAAAAGTCGATGGATTCGGTCCCAATTTCTGGGACCTCGGCACATCTTCCTCCACGATAGAACAGCGATTTAGTGCCAAGCTAGCTGTAGATTACAGATCGAGCTTCCCCGAGTAGTGTCTGCTCCGAGCAAAAGTCTTCTGCCATTGAAGTCCCGAGCTTGAGGCTGCTTAACTTCACAGAGCAGACGGGAAGTGGGCCAGTGAAGTGGGCCATACGCGTTCCCACTTGACTTTTAATCATGACGGATCAAGAAATGGAAAGATTGCATTCCTTCTTTTCGCATATTAAAGGTGTCTATTTGTTCTGTGGCCACTCAAAGTGCACTCATGTTCTCGCAAAGCCACGAAATGCCATCGTTTAGTCCTTCACCTGTAGTCGCCACTGTTGGCTGCACCTTGACACGACGATTGAGTTTTTCGCAGTTTTCTTGGAATTCCATCGCTTCAGTTAGCTCTTTAACATCTTTTGCGTGTGGCAGATCCCGTTTGTTTAGGATAACAAGCAGACAGGCATCTTGGAGTTGAGTGTCAACGAGCATGCCGTTAAGTTCTGCCTTCGCAAGCTCTAAGCGCTGATCATCCGCACTATCAAGAACAAAGATGATTCCCTGGTAGTAGAGTTTGGTTTAGCCACCCGACAAGTACCGAAGTCGCCCGCTTGACTCGTTTCACCGTACCTGCGTCCCAGTGAAGTGATGCCTCCAATATGGCCGCAACGTGTCCTGTCCTCCGACATCCTGGCGTTTTGTACGCTAAGTTAGCAGCACAATCAAAAAGTCTTCGATCAAGCGTCGACCCAACTTACCCAAATGTTGAGCTTATAGCCCTCATACTTGATGGTCTCCACGTTGAAGCCTACAGTCGGAATGCTAGCGATAGCCTTCCCTAGACGCAAGTGATACAAGATCGTTGTCTTGCCAGCGCCATCAAGCCCCACAAGAAGCAGTCGACGTTCATTGCGGTTCCAGAAACGCGAGAAGCTTCTTGACAGCGAGGAGCCCATGGCGTGAGCCGCGTAGATGCAGACGTGCTCGACGTAGTGACCAGGACACGCTCTTTCACTCTTCGCAATATTTAGCACGATATTTTTACTTCCCAGCCATGCGTGTCGTCTGTCTGTATTCCACCGTAACGACTCAAACAGTTCGAGTTATTTTCACGAAAACTTTAACTCCTTTGAAGTAGTAAAATTGTGGTATGAGTGTTTTTTTCTTCCTGTTAACCAAAGTGAGTCTCCTCCGTATCCTTCGCTCTTCCCAGCAAGAAAGTCGCGTTTACCAGCTCCAATCTTCCGCACCTGAGAGTCCACCTTGGGACAATCTGTGATACGGTGCCCCAGACCACCACAGAATGCACAGCCCTTCGTTCCTGTGGCATTCGAAAGCGCACTGCCGCTGCGCTCCAGCTCTTCGTAAGGATCTTCCAAAGCCTTGAGAACTGGCGGCACTGTCTGTTTGGCTTCGACGAGCAAATGCTTTAGGTCCAGCAATGCACTCTCAGGAACGCTCTTGTTGATGAACGTGGTAGCAACTCCAGTTTTGCCACAGCGACCTGTACGACCAATGCGATGCACGTAATTCTCGATCTCTGCAGGCATGTCGAAGTTGATAACATGCTTAATATCTGGGAAGTCGAGACCTTTTGCAGCCACATCCGTTGCCACTAGCACGTCTTTTTGTCCACTTTTGAACAGATCAATGGCCTCATTACGCTCCTCCTGATCTTTCCCACCATGGATTGAAGCCGCCTCAACACCTTTCAGAATCAGATACTCGTAAATATCATCAACGTCCCCCTTACGCTCACAGAAAATGACAACAGGCGGACTTGTCTTCTGTAAACACTCTAGCAGATAAACAATCTTGGCGTCCTGCTTGACATATTCAACTTCCTGGATCACATCCAGGTTGGCAGCACCAGCACGACCAACGTTCACTAGAACAGGCTTCACTAGCACGTCCTTGGCGAAATCCTGGAACTTCTGAGGCATCGTCGCTGAGAACAACAGCGTTTGTCTCTGACTTGTGAAGTGGTTAAAAGTCGCAGCAACTTCCTCATCGAATCCCAAGTCCAGCATGCGATCCCCCTCGTCCAGGCAAATATATTTGCACAGTCGCAGATTCATCTCCCGTAGCTTCAGGAAATGATTCAGTCGACCAGGAGTAGCCACCACAATATGGACACCACGACTGGCGATCAAGTCTGACTGCTGGCGTTTGTCTTCTCCACCGATACAGAGAAGACCACGGAGCTCTGGGTACCCCGCCTTGAACAGGTGCGACGTAAAGTGCGTTACTACGTCGAAAGTCTGTCGCATGAGCTCGCGTGAGGGCCCCACAATGAGCCCAAAAGGTCCTTCGTGGCCAATAATCGGCATCTTTTTCTCCTCCTCAAGCGCCAACATGACGAGCGGCAAAGTAAATGTCACTGTCTTACCCGAACCTGTGAATGCGATGCCGATCATGTCTCGCCCTGCTAGAATACACGGGATCGCCTGCACTTGAATAGGCGTGGGTCGCAGGATGTTCTTTGCCTTTAGAGCGTCTAGAATGGCTGGCGGGAAGCGCATGTACTCGAAAGACTTGATGGGCGGCGGCACGTCTTCTCCTTCTACTAGGATGTGCCACTTTTTGCGGACTGCGTCACATTCTTCCTGGGTCATGTCTGCGATGCTACGCGGGGGTCTCCACGTGGTTTTCATTGATTCTTTGTAGTGGATTCCCTCGGCACGCTCATGAGCCGAGACCAGCGCCACCTTCTGCACGTAGCTGGCCTCTTTGAGCATGTTAACTTCCTGGGCGTCCTGTTGAGCCTTCTGCTGGTTCACACCCTGCTCCTCCATCTTCTTGCGCATCTCGTAGGCCTGGTCCAGGAGACTCACCGTTGATCGTTCTTGCGGAGGCGAAGGCTCACCCAGTTCAGCAGACGACGGCGACGCATCGGGGTTTGGGTCGTTGGTCTTCTGTCGCTTGCGCTTCTGTTCGTCCTCATCGCTCCCGCCGTCATCGTCGCTGTGCTCGTGTTGGATGCGCTCCTGCAGCGCCTTGCGTCTATGCTGCAGACGCTCCTGTTCACGTTGGCGTCGCACCTTCAAAGGCACGTACAGCGGCTCATCAGACTCCTGTTGCCACTTCATCGTCTTTGAATGGTAAAATACATACGTTTCTTGCAAAAAAACATATATTTTACCGTTAAAACTCAATTGAGTTGAGAAAACGTAAGATGCAATCGCCGACGTTATGGGGGAGACTTTTGATTGGATGAAAACAGTTATTTTAACGCTGAGTCGTGCACTAGAAAGTTTACTCTTCATCACGCACTGACGAGTTCCCTGTAGCACAGGTACTATTGCTGTGGCGCGTGCGCCGCTTCCGGCGCCTAAGTGGCCGCCCACATATGCCATCCGGACTTCTCTGCTCCTGGCCGGCTTCCCTGATGAGTCTTAGTACTGTGGTGAGCTTGATTTGGGCATTTCTCCGTTTTCGTTTGCTTGGCCTTAACTCCAGTGTGTTGTACCCAATCTTAAACAGCTCGATGGCATGAACTTCGTCACGGATGGCCGGCATCGGTTTTCCAAGGTCTTTTTCAATCCCGTTTATGATATGCCGCATCATAACTGACCACTCTGACAGTGTTGCTTTCTTTTGTGGCGTGTCCAGATCGTCCGATGGTATACCCTTGTATGGTGGATAGTTAAGCTCCGGATTGCCGAACCACCACAGTATCCACGCCCCCAGCGGATCGATACTTGGAAAGGCGAAGTCTTTTGGAAGCACGTGAAATTTCCCACCCCATGTATGATAATAGCGAGTTTGTGCTGTCGATAAAGTTGATAAGGCCGCTGATTTCTCTTTTTGAAGCCCAACCTCTTCTAATAACGCTCTTAATTCCTCATGCAAAAGGTCCCTCGTTATATTACCCGCTGCCACACCTTTCTTTTCCAATATCGCTTCCATTCTTTGCTCAAGTTTATCAGGAAGTAAGTCGATAGACTGCTGCTGCTTATCAAGTTTTTTGTAGAGCTCAATGTAGGGCGGAATACCTGTCGGGTGCATCCAGCTCGAATCGCCAAGTTGAAGTTGTTCTTGTAGGCTGTGAAAAACGCTCACATTCGTAAAGACTATTGTCGAGAGCAGAGGGTGGTTTGTTGGTAAATTCTGCTGTAAATATTTCCTGTGAAAAACCAGCGACGCCAGACATAACTGTAAAATGCCGTTTAAATTAGGTTCATCCGCAAGACTCGGAAAAACCGTTCTCATCACTGATGTTGTTGCGCTATCACCGGTGGAGTTAAAATGTGGCGGTAGTGTAGCAAATTTTGAATCGTTTATAGGCAGCCCAGCAACGACGCGACCTAAAAATTGGTCTCCTGCTGCTTCGTAGCGGAAATAGCGATCCTGAACTCCACCAAGTGACCAACCACAGCGTAAACAAACACTCACAATTGAAGGACCCCCCAGTACTTCCACCGCACGCAAATGTCGCGACACCTTTTCGTACCGAGTGAGTACCATAGGTTTTTGCGGAGCCATCGAGTTTTAGAAGACTACCCAAAGTCTTACTAAATCGAAGCTTCTGGTTGGACCCTGGGAATAGTGGCCCCTGTTGCAATCTCGGGTGGCACGCCAAGTAAATTGCGAGCGCTGTTACCCAGCACGTAGAAGGACTTAGCGGATTCGCGTAAACGTGACGAGGATCACGCGGCCCAGTGCCTTCCTGATTCGTTTTTGTCTTGACAAATATTACACCAATGCCATCGTCTTTAGCCACAAAATGCTGAGTTTGTACGGTTTGAACAGATATTGATCTGCACATTAAATTCCATTGGGATATTAGGAAGAGATGAGAAAAACCTCCATCACCAAGTTCCAAAGTTTCTTTACAGAGCTTCTGGTAAAGCGAGTAGGTCAATGGCTGCTTCCCGGACGTCTTCGGGTTACTAATCTGGTCACTATCAGCCTCCATGCGCTTCATTCCCGAGAAAAGCTGTTTCATTCCATCTCCATATTCAGGCGGCAAAGCTAGACGCCTCACTCTATACAGGTCCTTAATTGCACTCCGATAACCACTTAGTGTCCCAGCTTTCACATCACGGCTTTTGTAAACAAGAAACTGCTCAAAATACCTCCAATAGATTAAGTTCACCATTGCTGTCGAAGAATCGATCCGTGTTGTGGTCGACTTTAGCAAGCTCCTTGCGAATCCACTTTGCAATGCCGTTCAAGCTACTCTTGTACTTCCCTCGTGTTTCCTTGGTAACGCAGGCATCTCGGATTGCCTCCACGTCAGCTACAGCCATACCGCAGGCCGCGCTTTCGCTGGTCTGTTGCGCGCTTCCTTCACTCATTTTACAGTGCTTCTGGGTAGTTTAAATCAATTTTTGTCATAGAACAGCGTATATCGTAAGACGATTCCACTTACGATTTGTT
>NW_003303573.1:99121-104853 GCF_000142945.1 Phytophthora infestans T30-4 | reverse complement strand
ATGTACTCGAAAGACTTGATGGGCGGCGGCACGTCTTCTCCTTCTACTAGGATGTGCCACTTTTTGCGGACTGCGTCACATTCTTCCTGGGTCATGTCTGCGATGCTACGCGGGGGTCTCCACGTGGTTTTCATTGATTCTTTGTAGTGGATTCCCTCGGCACGCTCATGAGCCGAGACCAGCGCCACCTTCTGCACGTAGCTGGCCTCTTTGAGCATGTTAACTTCCTGGGCGTCCTGTTGAGCCTTCTGCTGGTTCACACCCTGCTCCTCCATCTTCTTGCGCATCTCGTAGGCCTGGTCCAGGAGACTCACCGTTGATCGTTCTTGCGGAGGCGAAGGCTCACCCAGTTCAGCAGACGACGGCGACGCATCGGGGTTTGGGTCGTTGGTCTTCTGTCGCTTGCGCTTCTGTTCGTCCTCATCGCTCCCGCCGTCATCGTCGCTGTGCTCGTGTTGGATGCGCTCCTGCAGCGCCTTGCGTCTATGCTGCAGACGCTCCTGTTCACGTTGGCGTCGCACCTTCAATGGCACGTACAGCGGCTCATCAGACTCCTGAAAGCCAAACGCGTCATTCCCCCTGGGTGTGGACTGGGTAGTTCGGAGGACGATGAGGATGAGGAATCTGACTGGTCCGACGGCTCAGGGCCTCCTAACCGATCGTCGTCAAAGCGTACGCCGTCTGTCGGCCCGTATCCCTTCAGTGGCCAAGGGCTTCAAGCAAAAGTACGGCATCGACTACACTGAGACGTTCTCGCCGGTTGTCAAGTACGTGACGTTGCGCATGGTGATCGCTTTGGCCAAGTACTCGCCTTGGACGCTGGAGATTGTGAAATGTTCAAAAGGGGAAGACGAGATCTTGGGAGTCTTGGCCGCGAGCATCACTCCTCGAGCTAAGATGGATGAGGCGCTGACTAGGGTCGCTCCTAAGAAAGAGCCCAAACGCCGGATCCAGATCTCGATCCCGACGGTACGAGTGGATGAGGATCTGTACGTCCTGAGTTTCGATGGATCCTACCAGCGTCCGGTTCATTCGCTCAGCGACACCGTTTAGTTGAGGCGTGTACGGAGGCGTAAACTTCTGCACGATACCACGACGCTTGCAGAACTTAGCCATCTCGCCCGACGTGTACTCGCCACCGTTGTCACTACGAAGCGTCTTGACGACTTTGCCGGTCTGTGTTTCCGCAAATGCGACAAACTCAGCAAACTTGTCGGCCACTTCTGACTTGTTCCGGAGTGAAGATCAAGGATGGGGGATCCAAGGTACTGCGGGAACACGTGGATCATTTCATCGAGACGTTGGGAGATGTGGATCTGGCCGACAGGCTGACCCTGCTACGACTTCCTGACGCAGACGAGCTTGAAGAAGTACTGCGGGCGGTGGATCGCGCGAAACACCGCCAGAAGAAGGCGGCGGTGTCTTTGAATGGTAAAATACATACGTTTCTTGCAAAAAAACATATATTTTACCGTTAAAACTCACAGGTATTCATTTCTTTTACATTTAAATTCTCTGAAATTTATTTCATTTCTTTTACATTCAAATTCTATATAATTTATTATCAGGCAAAACCAAATACTTCCGCAAGATTAAAAAAAAATGCTTATCTGTCAAAACTAGATCAAATCGAATGCTGATTGGATGAAAATAAAGCTCTGTGTCGATGGCTGGCAACCACACCTCATTCTGAAATCTGTAGCCGTCAGGACGGCCAGACAAGCGCATGGTGTCTAGCTACCCATTTTGATTTTTTATGCTTCATGTGACGGGGTGTGACGGGGTCACACAGCACCTTGAAGTTAGCTTCCGAGAGTATACAAACTCTCAGTGAACGGCAGCTCACAGGTCCTGTAACGGGGTACGTAGCCCTAAGTGTACCCTGGCTACATGAAGTGTGACACGTCACACTTCAGAAGTATGACACGTCATACTTCGGGATATTTGGTACAAAGTACCAAGGTCGTCCAAAGCCAATCATTGGTTGATGAGATTGCATTTTCTATAGGTGACTTATAGTTTGTATTAAACCCAAGCTTTATCTACCTATAAATATACTCAGTTTACATTCTACCTTACGGTCACTTCGCTCTCTTTTGAATAAAGAGGGGACCTGTGAACTGCCGTTCACTGAGAGTTTGTATACTCTCGGAAGCTTACTTCCTCTAGCGCAAGGTGCTGTGTGACCCGGTCACACTTGGTAGCACTCGTAGTCAATCCACGCCACCGCGGGTAGACTACCTGAACCTCTCCGAAGTTCGTTACCATGGATAGGAACGACTTCTCCCATATGAACGACTCTCAGTTCGAGTCGGTTCGGAAGATGGCAGGCATCTTCGGGATGGAGGCCCTGCAGAGCCTGGTGGTGTCAACACCGGCCAAGCAGCTCGAGCGCGTCAATGCGTTTGACGCGTACGAGCAAGGCTTCATCGCGCATGTGCGGGAGAACCTGCAGGCTCCGGCGGCGGAAGCAATCCGCCTCACCCGAAGCCAATACTGCTGAAGGTTAAGCCGTACTAAGGGAAGGAAGGCGAGAACCTTCACTTCTGGGTCCGAGAAGTAGAGCTTGCGATGGACGCGGCTCTGATCTCGACCGAGCAACTTCGTGCTGCTTTTGCACTCTCCAACTTTAGCGGTCGTGCTAAGAGTTGGGTGTACACGCGGTAAGCAACATCCCCTGGATGTTTCACATCCTGGGCTCAGCTGTGTGAACAGCTCCGGATCGCGTTCCTCCCGGCGAACTACGAGTACCGCCAGCGTTCGCGCTTCCTCTCGTGTAAACAAGGGAGGCGTGAACTGCACGAGTACGTGCAAGAGATACGGGAATTCACGGCGTCCCTAGTGGGAAACCCACTCAACGAACATATCAAGATGACTGTGTTCTTGGACAGAATCTTGATCGATTCTGGGGCGTCGAAGAATTTCGCACGCCGCCAGACAGCTGCTCGTAATAGCAACAAGCTGTCCGATGCTTTGAAAGAAAGCAAGGGCAACGGGACGGTGTCAGTGCGACTGGCCGACGGGAAGGTCGTCACTGTCCCCAACGTCCAAGTGGATCTGGCCGTCAAGTTTGAAGACTTTGACAGCCTCGAACAGTTCACTGTTCTCGATATGGATCCATATGATATGATCCTGGGTATGCCCTGGCTTGAGAAGCACGAGCCCTGGATCGACTGGCGAGGCAAGGCAATCGGTGCCAGCCGCCCTGCGCAGTCCGACAGAGCATTGGTGAGTCATGTTCCCACCTCTGTCAGGATCCGGGGCGCCCGCAAGGGCTGCCAGGGTACCAAAGCATCCGGCAGATGCTTGGGAGTCGTCGACGTATATGACGACTCCGAGTATGTTTTGATGGTGGCAGCGCCCAGAAGAGGCGCTGGCCAAGTGGGTAACTTAGGTCCACAAGCGGGTAACTTAGTTCCGCAGACAGCTGCAGCTGTCACGAACACTGAGGGCAGCGTGCTCAGAGTGATTAGCAGAGTTCCACACACGGTCGCCCAGACCTTAACTGAAGAGGAAGACGTCGGATACGCTTCCTGTGTGGGTAACAAAGTGCCGCACGCGGTCGCCCAGACCTTAACGGAAGAGGAAGGCGTCGAACACGCTTCCTGTGTGGATACCATAGTACCACACGAGGCCACGAGTGCCTCGGATGTCGCAGCGCCGACATCCCCAGACGTGGGCAGCAAAGCTCCACGTCACGGTCGCCGTCGTCAACGACGCCGCCGCCGCCTCACGTCGGATCCGAACTTCGTTCAGATCGACTTCGCTTCAAGCGACTCGAAGTCCAGGGCCCGGGCTCCTCCGACAAGGCCGGTGGAAGAGTGTTATCACATCTTCGATGGCGAGACCGGTTTACCCGTCAAGGCATCTGGTGTCCACTTGGAACCGTTGCCAGAGGTTGCAGAGATACTGAACCTCGAGGAAATGACGGTTGAGTCTTTCCTGGCCAACCTCAAGGCTGGAGAGATTGCCGAGATGGTGCTCATGAGACCTGAGACCACTCATGAGAAGCTGAACTCCTCTTCTGTCTTGTACGAGAACGTCCTGGAAGACCTAAACAAGCAGCGTCAGGCGCGCTTGGGTTCTGAAATCCTTAAGAATCCCAAGGATCCGGTGTATCCTTTGGTGACGGAGTATGCGGACGTGGTGAACAAACACCCACGGACCCAACTCCCACCGGATCGAGACGTACGGCATGGGATTGATCTCGTGCCTGGCACAAAGTATTGTGTCACGAGGCAATGACCTCTCCCGCGCGAACAGTGCGAGGTCATTGATGCCTTCTTCGCCGCGAAAGCGAAGGCAGGCATGGTGCGGGAGTCGAAATCCCCGCACTCGACGCCGACTTTCTGCGTTCGGAAGCCGAACGGAAAGTGGCGTCTAGTTCATGCTTATAACAAGCTGAACAACGCAACGGTGCCGGCCCAAACACCAATCCCACGAAAGGATGTGTTGTTAAACCACATGACTGGAGGTGTACTGCACAGTGCGCTGGATTTGGTAGACGGATTCTACCAGATCCTGATGCGAGAGAGTGACATCCCACTCACCGTGGTGAGCACTTCAAGCGGCATGCTTTGGGAGTGGCTCGTCATGCCGCAGGGCCTGTCTAACGCCCCGGCGACGTTCAATCGCCTGGTGACGCAATTGTTCCGCCCTTTGCGTACCTTCGTACATACGTACTTCGACGACATATTCATCCATAGCCGTGCCGAGGGAAGCAAGACGGCCATGGAGGTGCATCTGGGGCACCTCCGTCGAGTGTTGGACGTAATGCGAGCGAACAAGCTCTACGCCAACATCGACAAGTGCGTTTTCGCGTCACCAGAGATTAAAGTTCTCGGTTGCTTCGTAAGCAACGTGGGCGTTCGGGCTGATCCAGACAAGGTCAAGACCATAGCAGCATGGCCGATGCCCCGATCCCAAAAGGATCTTCGAAAGTGGTTGGGCTTGGCCAACTACCTTCACAAGTACAGCGCAGGGTACGCGGGCTTCGCTAAGCCCTTGTCGGGCCACCTTCAGAAGGACGTCGACTGGCGCTGGAGCAGGAGCACAAGGATGCTTTTGACAGCATCAAGGCCAGTCTCCAAGAGGCCCCTGTTCTGGCCCTGCCGGACGAGACGAAACCGTTTAGCGTCGTCTGCGATGCCTCCGATTACGCCATCGGATGTGCATTGCTGCAGGCCGACACGGCTGGACACAAACGAGTCATCTCGTTCCAGTCCAGGCAGCTCAGAGCCGCCGAGCGGAACTACCCTGTCCACGACAAGGAGCTCCTGGCAATGAAATATGCCCTTGTGAAGTTTCGTGTTCACCTTCTAGGCTCTAGGCCCTTTGTGATCTACACAGACCACGCGTCCTTGAGGACGGCGACTAACTCGCCTCACCTCTCCCAAAGGATGGCGAGGTGGCTGTCCTTCTTCGCGGAATACAACTTCCGCGTCGAATACAAGCCGGGCAAGCTCAACGTGCTTGCGGACGCCCTTTCTCGGCGTCCTGACTATGAGTTGGCCCACATCACGCGGGTGACAACGGATCTATATGATCGGATACGCATGGCGTATCGGGACGATGAGGCTGTCGCGCCTATCGTCAAGTTCCTTATGGCCGGAACGAGCGCGAAGTCCGACTGGCTCTCGTCGCGACAGCGCTCACGGCTCCACCGATATGAGTTGAAGGATGGCCTCCTCTATTACCGGGTGGAGCCCAGTGAACCTCACGGGTGGTCGTAC
>NW_003303573.1:87423-95146 GCF_000142945.1 Phytophthora infestans T30-4 | reverse complement strand
CACAGGTCCCCTCTTTATCAAAAGAGAGCGAAGTGACCTATATATGGTAATGTAAACTGAGTATATTTATAGGTAGATAAAGCTTGGGTTTAATACAAACTATAAGTTACCTATAGAAATGCAATGTCATTAACCAATGGTTGGCTTTGGACGACCTTGGTACCTTGTACCAAATATCCCGAAGTATGACGTGTCACACTTCATGTAACCAGGGTACACTCAGGGCTACGTACCCCGTTACATCCTCCTCCACTTAGGTTCGGTTTACCGACCAATCAGAATGAAGAAGTGTTCGTCACAAACTTTCATTCTCAAAGTCGAAACCATCGACTTGGCCGCGCGAGCGCGCCGGAGGCTCACTTCACAGTTAACGCCTCGAGCAGCAGTCTGTGCGCTTTTCTTCTAGGTCTCCACTTCGACCGTTTACTATGCCTCGTGGCACTGCAAAGAGCGGTGCGAAGACACGCTCCAAGGCTGCTGCCGGAAGGCGCAAGCCAAGAGCACTAAGCCTCACGGCAAAGGCTCAGCACTTCAGGAGGCTACTCAGGTGGCCTCCGAGGCGATCGGCTCATCGGGCGACAAGGCTGTGGGCAAGCGAGCAAGCAAGCGCCGCAGCCCGTCGCTCTCGTCCTCTCCAGACAATCGTCCAAACCCTCGGTTCGTAGAACATGAGTTCGACTCTGGAAGTGAGGACGAAGCCTAGTCCGAGAGCACGCACAATGCTCCTGCGAGCTCTGCGGGAGGGCACAGCCCAGTGCCCAGCGAGCACAAGGGCGACAGCGTGCAGTCGCTCACTAGTGATCAAGGTGATCACAGTCCCAGGGCGTCTGTGCGCTCTAAGAGTCCGGCCGTCAAGGCTAAGGGCACTCCCAAAGCTGGTGACGATGAGGAAGAGAAATCTCGCAAACGTCTCTCGCTTGCCGAGTGTCTTGCGCGTGCTAAGGCCTCTAAATCCGAAGGCGCCAAGCCCTCAAAGAAGCGTGCAGCCTCGAAGTCTCCACTCCGCGAGAAGAAGGAGACTCGGCACTCCCATCGGGGCCTCTTCGACTCCTCGGATGAAGAGGATGAGAAGGAGGAAGAAGAGGAAGAGGAGGATGCTATCTCTGAACCCCGGGAGGTCACGAATGACCTCGACCAGCAGCAGGAGGACTTCCAAGCTGCCCAGCGTGTGTGTGGGGGTTCGGTGGTGGCACCCTTCAGCCAGGGAGCTGCTATCAACTCAAGAGGGTATTGGCCTCCCGAGGAGAGCTCTGGGGCTGACCTCTTCCTAGAGCTTCTCGTCGCTCCTCGTGGTCTTGTGGGCGGACACACTTCTAGGGGCATTTACGAGCGTGCCCTTGTTCAGAAGGAACAGTTGTTCGCTGACAACTTGGAGGC
Organism: Phytophthora infestans T30-4; assembly: GCF_000142945.1. Lineage (NCBI taxonomy): Eukaryota > Oomycota > Peronosporomycetes > Peronosporales > Peronosporaceae > Phytophthora > Phytophthora infestans. The sequence goes on along the minus strand of NW_003303573.1, from coordinate 93,769 downwards.
TGCTCGGTGTGTGCTTCTCGCGCCACACCGCATCCCCCTTAAGGACTTTACGACTTGTCATAAGAAGCCCGAGAACCGGGGTGGTCTCTATCCTTTTTGGGGATACCCCTGGGCTATGCCCGAGAGCTGTCCCAACCTAGAGTTCTTGTGAGGACATGTTCTGGGCATGGGTGGAGTCTCTCAAGTACTCACCCACGGAGTTACGGGAACTCCATGAAGTTCAGCTGCTGTCCCGCATCCTGGACCAGCGTGATCTTCGTGCTCGGTTTGCCCACTTGGTCAGCAAGCGCATGCTGCCGAGGGACATTCTGAAGCGTGCGGCTTCCAGCGCTCACGATGAGCGCGGGTACGGAGTGTCTTCAACGTCCGTACCCCGTTCGGGCAAGAAGCCCCGGACTACTTATGAAACTGCCGTCGCTTCTGTTCCCAGATTGCGACCGCCTTCGGGCAGTCAATCAGGAGCCGTTCAATCGGCTCCCACGAGTTCTCGGAGTGGGCATAACCCCTCCACTTCACGAGGAGCTGTCGCTTATCGCGACGCCGTTGTTCCTGGGGGATCCTCTCCACGTGGAAGTGGACTTCTCCATTCCGGTCAAGCAGGGGCGGAGGTGCCCTCGTACGAGTACATGTACTCGGCGCCTCCTGAACTCCACTCTCGTCCGAGTGCTTCTCCTGCGGGTCCGACACAGGGCCCTGAGGTTGATCGCCTCCGTCAACGTGTTCTTGTGCTTGAGATTGCACTTGGGCTTGTGACTGGCGGCCATGCTGCCGCCCAGGCCGGCGAGCTCGCTCGTCTTGCGGGCCGCCTGGACCTATTGGAGCGAGAGGTCGTGAGCCTGCATATGCGGGTGGATCACCGGGCCTCTTCGTCCGATCTGGACGAGGCCTTTCGCATGATCTGACGGATCGAGGCTCTGTTGCCACGTCCGGAGCCGCCTGCGGCACACTCCCAGACGTACGCGTATGGTGCGTACCTGGCGTACTCAGCGTACATGGCGTATGGCTCCGGGGTCCGTTCATACGGAGCCCCTCCAGCGTACGGTCTTGACCGCAGCTTTGCCGTCCAGACCGAGGCTTGGGCGCCTGCTCCGACGCCTTCGTCGACGTCTGTGGCCCGCCCTCGCTTTGAGGAGCTGGGCCAAGGTGGGTCTGCGAGTCAGCAACCCCCTGTGGATCAAAGTACCGCTTAAGACGTCCAACATAGAACGTCGGGTGCGTCGTCATTGACTTTGGCAGGTCGATGGTGTACGACGCACCATGTCTGGCCAGGACTGCAAATGGTCCGATGAAGCGGTGATTCAGCTTGTTGCTGCCGACAAAGCTGACAGTGTCAAGAGGTAGGTTCCTCGTGTCTAGTAACACTAAGTCCCCCACTTTAAATACACTTAAGTTTCCTCTTCCATGTTTGTTGGAGTACTCCTTTTGTTTATCTTGGGCCGCTGCCATGGCATCGCGGACCCTGCTGACAACGCTCAGCTTGGTATCCATAAAGGATTCCACTTGTTTCCGCAGCGAAACTGGTCTCACATCCGAGACCTGGGAGGAAAGGGCTTTCCGAGCCTCTCTCCCACTTAGATCAGAGGAGTCAGTGTCTCCTCGAAGAGTGAGAGGCACTCTGGGGTGACGGAAGCCGTTCAAGTAGAACGGCTTGAACCCCGTGGACGCGTGCACCGCGTTGTTGAGCGCAAACTCAACAACTGGAAGCTGCGTCGACCACGTACGTGGTGCTGCCGCGCACACACTGCGCAGAGTGTCCTCGAGCACTCGATTGACGCGCTCTGTCTGGCCGTCTGTCTGTGATGGATCCGCAGTGGACATCTGCAGACGAGTTCCCAGTAAAGGAAACAGCGCTTTCCAAAACGCAGCCGTGAACCGCGGGTCTCGGTCCGAGACAATCGTCTCCGGGAGACCGTGATAGCGGAACACGCCATCGACGAACAACCTTGCGGTTTAACAGTGACGGGAACCGGAGCAAGATGTACCATCTTGCTCAGCCGACACACGAACACCAAAATTCCGGTGTTGCCGTGTCCGTCGGCGGGAAGTCCAAAGATGAAGTCAAGACTCATCGACTTCCAACAGTCAGCCGGTACGGGCAGGCTCTGTAGTGGAGCCGAAGAGTGCCCTGCGGGTTTGAACCGCTGACATGTTTCACATGTCTTAACGTATCGGGCGACCCACTTGTACATGTGGGTCCACCAGAAGGCTTGAGAGACCGACAGAAAGGTCTTCTCGCGGCCCAAGTGGCCGCTGGAGGGCGCGTCGTGCGCCTCCGCGAGGATATCAAACTTCAAATCCTCGTCGTTGGGTACGACCACCCGTGGAGGTTCACTGGGCTCCACCCGGTAATAGAGGAGGCCATCCTTCAACTCATATCGGTGGAGCCGTGAGCGCTGTCGCGACGAGAGCCAGTCGGACTTCGCGCTCGTTCCGGCCATAAGGAACTTGACGATAGGCGCGACAGCCTCATCGTCCCGATACGCCATGCGTATCCGATCATATAGATCCGTTGTCACCCGCGTGATGTGGGCCAACTCATAGTCAGGACGCCGAGAAAGGGCGTCCGCAAGCACGTTGAGCTTGCCCGGCTTGTATTCGACGCGGAAGTTGTATTCCGCGAAGAAGGACAGCCACCTCGCCATTCTTTGGGAGAGGTGAGGCGAGTTAGTCGCCGTCCTCAAGGACGCGTGGTCTGTGTAGATCACAAAGGGCCTAGAGCCTAGAAGGTGAACACGAAACTTCACAAGGGCATATTTCATTGCCAGGAGCTCCTTGTCGTGGACAGGGTAGTTCCGCTCGGCGGCTCTGAGCTGCCTGGACTGGAACGAGATGACTCGTTTGTGTCCAGCCGTGTCGGCCTGCAGCAATGCACATCCGATGGCGTAATCGGAGGCATCGCAGACGACGCTAAACGGTTTCGTCTCGTCCGGCAGGGCCAGAACAGGGGCCTCTTGGAGACTGGCCTTGATGCTGTCAAAAGCATCCTTGTGCTCCTGCTCCAGCGCCAGTCGACGTCCTTCTGAAGGTGGCCCGACAAGGGCTTAGCGAAGCCCGCGTACCCTGCGCTGTACTTGTGAAGGTAGTTGGCCAAGCCCAACCACTTTCGAAGATCCTTTTGGGATCGGGGCATCGGCCATGCTGCTATGGTCTTGACCTTGTCTGGATCAGCCCGAACGCCCACGTTGCTTACGAAGCAACCGAGAACTTTAATCTCTGGTGACGCGAAAACGCACTTGTCGATGTTGGCGTAGAGCTTGTTCGCTCGCATTACGTCCAACACTCGACGGAGGTGTCCTAGATGCACCTCCATGGCCGTCTTGCTTCCCTCGGCACGGCTATGGATGAATATGTCGTCGAAGTACGTATGTACGAAGGTACGCAAAGGGCGGAACAATTGCGTCACCAGGCGATTGAACGTCGCCGGGGCGTTAGACAGGCCCTGCGGCATGACGAGCCACTCCCAAAGCATGCCGCTTGAAGTGCTCACCACGGTGAGTGGGATGTCACTCTCTCGCATCAGGATCTGGTAGAATCCGTCTACCAAATCCAGCGCACTGTGCAGTACACCTCCAGTCATGTGGTTTAACAACACATCCTTTCGTGGGATTGGTGTTTGGGCCGGCACCGTTGCGTTGTTCAGCTTGTTATAAGCATGAACTAGACGCCACTTCCGTTCGGCTTCCGAACGCAGAAAGTCGGCGTCGAGTGCGGGGATTTCGACTCCCGCACCATGCCTGCCTTCGCTTTCGCGGCGAAGAAGGCATCAATGACCTCGCACTGCTCGCGCGGGAGAGGTCATTGCCTCGTGACACAATACTTTGTGCCAGGCACGAGATCAATCCCATGCCGTACGTCTCGATCCGGTGGGAGTTGGGTCCGTGGGTGTTTGTTCACCACGTCCGCATACTCCGTCACCAAAGGATACACCGGATCCTTGGGATTCTTAAGGATTTCAGAACCCAAGCGCGCCTGACGCTGCTTGTTTAGGTCTTCCAGGACGTTCTCGTACAAGACAGAAGAGGAGTTCAGCTTCTCATGAGTGGTCTCAGGTCTCATGAGCACCATCTCGGCAATCTCTCCAGCCTTGAGGTTGGCCAGGAAAGACTCAACTGTCATTTCCTCGAGGTTCCGTATCTCTGCAACCTCTGGCAACGGTTCCAAGTGGACACCAGATGCCTTGACGGGTAAACCGGTCTCGCCATCGAAGATGTGATAACGCTCTTCCACCGGCCTTGTCGGAGGAGCTTGGGCCCTGGACTTCGAGTCGCTTGAAGCGAAGTCGATCTGAGCGAAGTTCGGATCCGACGTGAGGCGACGGCGGCGCCGTTGACGACGGCGACCGTGACGTGGATGTGGTGAAGTGCTTTCTCAGAAATAAGAGAATGGGCCCGACGCGGGGTCACTATCCCGAATCAGTGACAATTTTAAGTGATTAGAGAGGATTTGGGTTGTCTGGCACGGATGCAAGTTGCCTGTGGTGGATTAGCCATGACGAACAGCACCCCGTATGAAATGACGATGGATCTGGTATGAGCGATATACAAGAAGGCAAGATCCACCAAGACTTATTTCGGATCCACCCTTACCTGGATTCACTTAGATGGATATGGGATATACTATATAAGAGTGGATCGAGTGTGGATCCTATGAAGGAATGATGGTAGGTGCCCTCTGAAGGTGGATCTAGTAGCCACGGCTAGCAAGAAGTCAAGATCCACGGCGAGGTGGCCCAGATCCCATACTTCCGAGTTCGGATCCTAGGAGGGAGGATCCCGCAGAGAGGGACCTGGATCCAGGGTACAGAGACAATGGATGCTGGGATCTCGAAGTTTCGAGGGAAAATGGAGATCACAGACGGTTGCAAGATGATGTTGGATGATTGGAGAGCCCAGATCCACGACGAGTGTGCACTTGCAGTGAAGTGGATCCAGCGACCTGGATCCGGATGAGTGTACCCATAATAGGGTGACCATAATGATTACGTCATGGATCCGGTGGATCTGAAGATAACACAGCTGGGATGATGGGTCAAGGAGAGAAGGGACATGCAGCCGAGCCTGGTAAGGGATTTAGCAGATGAAAGACATAGAAGGTAGAAATCCAGGCAGGTATAGGCTTAAGTATCAATACAGAACCCAATTTGCACAGTATCACGCAAGTGCCTTCCTGTCCTCAAGAACCGGAACTACATTGGCCGTACGAGCTAGGAGAAGGTTGGGAATTGCGAATCTAGTGTTGGTAGTGATAACTGGATAATACATTGGCCAGATCCTACAACCTAGTGAGCTTTTCCTTTACTTGTGCAGATCCGACAGGTTAACCGAATTTACTACTTGGTCGGTTACACCCTAGGGGCTCTCAACTTTCAAGATCCCGTCACAGGAGGCGGCAAGTACGACGCAAAGGAACTACAAAGGCAAGGGAACACACCCGCAAGGCAACCCTACGGCCAGATCCACGATCTAGGCCCCGGATCCATAAGCTCGAATATTCGCTTAGGATACGGAACCATCCACGGACGCAGAGTGAAGATTTTCCACTGCTGCTCCACCCCATCCCCACGTCTCGCCAAGACGCTCAAGCTTCACCACTTGAACTCTTCGGAAGTTACCGAGAGAGCAAGATCCCGCCCTACCGACGGGTACACAAGGCGAGGAAAGTTTAGCAGAACGCGGATCATCGGGGGACCCCCTCCGTTAGTCGGTGTCTGGGTGCAGTTGGTAAGCTGGATCCGGCAATCTCGCAGATTTTGCTGATCCCGCTACACCACAATGGTGCGCGTGCCCGGGATCTTTTGGTGACTCGGGATTTCACCGTGAGTCCCAAGAAGATGCTCAAGTGAAGATTGAGCCAGGGGAAGAGGCGTCGTCGGAGGTCGGATCGACGAAGACGCTGCTGAATGAAACAAGATCCGCGGATCGATGGAGTTTTGGGAGGAACTCTGTCGACGGAAGAGAGGTGGATCCGGATCCGGATCTAGAAGAGAAACCTCTCTATCCTCCCCAGGTCCCCTCGGGGACCCCTGCGGATCTTGACGCAAGTCAAGATCCGCTAACAAAACAAGGGAAAGTGAAGGCGAAACGGTGTGCATTTGCAGATTCACCGGTTAAGTCAACACCGTACCTAAACCCAACCCCGCTAGTCGAAGAAACGAGAAAGAAGACGAAAACGAGTAAGACTACACGGAAGAAGATGCAAGCTCCAGAGTCGGAAGAAGACCAAGCTGGATCCGGGTCAAGCTGGTCCGACAAGGATCTCGAGTTCGTGTATCGCCACCAAGCTTTACGCGACTTCCTGCATCAAGATCCTGTCATACAGATCCTGAATCCACGACAAATCGAAGATC
>NW_003303573.1:82122-86098 GCF_000142945.1 Phytophthora infestans T30-4 | reverse complement strand
ACTCAGCGTAGCTCTTGATCTCGACTGCATCATCTCGGAGAACGTTTGGAACACTTCACTCATAAACCTTGGATCTCGGTCGTGCCGTATCAGAGACGGAGCCCCGAACTGCCTGAAGACGCATTCCTCAAATACCTTGGCCACTTCTAGTGCTCCGGTGTCATTCATAGCCTTAGCGATAACGAACCCCGTGAAGTGGTCCTGGAACAGCAGCAGTGCAGTATTGCCCCGCTGAGTTCGAGGAAGGGGAATCACGAAATCCATTGACACGACTTGGAATGGATGATCTGACACCACATTTCCCGGCGAATAACCTCTCAACTGTGGCTTGCTCTTACTAGTATTGCAGTCCTCGCAGGCCCTAACATGTTTCACCACGTCGGCGTAAAGACCAATCCAGTAGTAGTCGTCTTTGTCTTTGTGATACGTTCTGACGATGCCTTGATGCCCTCCTTCGATCGAGTTGTGGCAGTTATGAAGTATTTCGTCGACCATGGTTGACGGAATCACCAATCTCAATGAGAGGTTCGGTTCGCCGAGTTCGCCTAGTCGGCGGGCTTCATCTCGGCGGTATAACAGGCCGTCTTCGCTGAGTACAAAGACTTCTGCGACTTTGCCGGCATTCTGAGCTCGACGGTGTGTAAGGTCCTCCAATTCACCTCTCAGGTACGCCTTCAGATCGGCCCACCTGAGTTCTTCATCTTGTGCCTTTGCGATTCGTCGTCTCCGCTCAGTCTGTACCGTCACTGGATCAATGTCGTTGGCATTCTGAGCTGTCTAGGCTGACCCCATCTGCGACCCTGTTTCGACATTCGGGGTCGTGTGGTTAATCCGCCGAGTCGACGCCCTGCTGACTTGTTCGAATTCATCTCCACTGCTTTCAAACGCGGATTCTCCAGGATTGGTAGACATGGCTTCATGATCCTGACTTCCTCCTCTTGCTCTAGCCGAGTCTTCATCCAGCTCGTCCTCAAAGTGAACTCGGCGTACTCGGCTACGAGTGACTGCCGTGAGAATCGGTGTTTCCGCTGGGTTGTCTGTGGCGTACAGTTCTTCGGCTACGCGGTTAATCATTCTCAGCTCTGCTTTCCTATCCGTCCCAAGAATTACTCGTCCAGCTTTAGCTTCCAGTGCTTCTGTAGCGAGAGAATCAGCCGCTGCGTTATAGTGTCGCGCTATGTGTCGATACCGGACCGAGTTGAGTTGTTTCGTGAGATCCTTGTGCCGAGCTAGTTCCACTTGCAACGTTTCCTTCTTGCATGCTGTCACCCCCATGGATTGCTGGATTGCAAGCCGGGAGTCACCCACGATAATCAGATCGGTTATCCCTCGGTCAATCGCCGCCAAGACTCCATTGTTCATGCCGGTGTACTCGGCGATGTTGACTGTGGTGGACGACAGGTACGCACTCGCAGCAATCTCAATGTCCCAATTCGGAAGGCGCCACAGTATCCACGAGCAACTGCCATACCCGCCGTATTTAGCCGTCTTCGCTGAGCCATCAAATGACAGCACGCATCCTGCAAAGTCAGCTGGTATTCGGGCATATAGCAGCGCTGGGTCCATTCGAGCTGTCGCCGAGTTCTTGGAGGGAGGTGCCAGGTGCTTCAAGGAATCGTCGAGTCCGATAAACGGGGTTATCGACGCCTGGAGCAACTGGGCGAAGTCTACATCTCGCTCACGTACTCGTTTCACCTTCAAATCGTAGGGCGACAACATAACTGCGAAACTGACTGCGCGACCGTACAGCGACTTTGACTTAAACACCCACTCCAGCGTGGAGAAACGGGTGTAGACGTGAAGCGTCTTTCCCGCCAAGAGAGTGTAGCACACTTTCAGCAATTGCAACAGCGCGACTACTTCTTTCTCCGCGGGATGATAGCCGAGTTCGTTCTCCTTTAGTACGCGTCCGCAGAAGCGAACTGGGTGCAGCTTGTCGTCGTGTGGTTGCATCAACGTACTGCTCAGCGCCCACTCCTTGGCGTACAACATTATGTGGACTTCTTTTGCCGAGTCGAAATGACGCAGAATTGGAGCTTCTGCTACCCGTCTTTTGAGCTCGGCGAATGATGCTTTTGCTGACGCCAGGTCACCCCCAGGGCCAAAGTCCGTATCCTTTAGCTGATAGAGTACTGCTCCGTAAACAGCCAAGTTCTGGATGAATCGGCCGTAATAGTTGAGGGCACCGAGGAACGCTTGCATCCCCTTCTTCGATTTCGGGAAGGCGAGCTCGGCGATCGCGGCTATCTTCTTCGCATCAGCGCGTATGCCACTCGGCGTAATCTCGTGCGATAGGAAATCAACCTTGGGTTGGATAAAGATACTCTTGGTAAAGCTGATGCTAATTCGACATTCTGTGAACCGGGCTAGTAATCGGTCGAGTGTCTCCAAGCAGGCGTCGAACGTCTCCCCTCCAAAACAGATATCATCGACAAACGACCTCCGTTTGAACACCGGAATCAAGGAAGACTGGTCAGGTTCTCCATCAGTAAACATGTCGCCGTCCGGTTCATTGACCAGGTCTTGGACCAAATCGCAGTCAGCTTGTGATTGGTGGTCAGCTTCAAACTTCGTCAGCTGATTCTGCGTTGAATCGCTGACTCCGTCGAGCTCAACTCGCCGAGTTCCCGACTCGGCTTCAGCAACAGCCATTCGTTCGGCAAACAGTTGCCATCCTCCCTTTGGTTGAACGTATCCCCATCGAGCGTTGTCGATTAGTCGCTGGTAAATCATAGGCGCATTCTTCAATCCAAATGGCATTCGTAACCATTCAAAGTGTCCAAGTGCACATACGAACGCTGAGATCTGCCGAGCTCGGCGTGTCATCAAGACTGCCCAGAATCCACTCGCAGCATCGAGCGAGCAAAACCACAAGTAGCTTTCCAATTCGGTAAGCAGGTCATCAACCAGTGGCATAGCGTATTCCATCGGTGTCGTAACCGCATTAACCAGTTAATAGTCAATGCATAGTCGAATATCCCTACCATTTTTCTTGAGCACTATCACCACTGGCGAGGCCCAAGGGCTGCTCGAGAATGATATCAACCTAGCTCGAAGCAGCCCCTTCAACAACTCGTAAAGTTTGCTCAAGTGGCGGAGAGGTATCCGCCGAGCTCTCTGCTTAATGGGTGCGTGTCCTTAAACGTCGATGTCGCACAATGCTCCGTACGCTGGAGGCGGCATTTCTAAAGGAACATCATGAGCATTTTTAATGATATTTTTATAAGCATTCGTTTCACTTAAAAAAGCAAAAAATAATAAACGAGTAGAATAAAATGCAGTAAAAAAAGCACCTATTGTACCTAACCAATAAGCAAAATGACCTGTTTCACTAAAACTAGCAAAAGCTACTTCTAAAATTAAGTCTTTAGAATAAAATCCAGTTAAAAAAGGGAAACGCATTAATGATAATGAACCTATTAAAAACATTATATAAGTAAAAGGTAGTATACGTCTTAAACCCCCCATTTTTCTAATATCTTGCTCATCACCCATTGCATGAATTACTGCACCAGAACATAGAAATAATAAAGCTTTAAAATAAGCATGATTTGATAAATGGAAAATTGCTAAAGGGTAATTTGATAATCCACAAGCAAAAAACATATAACCTAATTGACTACAAGTAGAATAAGCGACTATTTTTTTAAAATCATTTTGTACTAATCCGACAGTACTTGCAAAAAAAGCAGTAGAAGCACCTATAATTGTAATTATTTTTAAAGAAAACATTGAATCTTCACCTATGACTACGAATATACGGTACTGTGAGCAGCTGTCCATGTGCAGGATTGTATTGTAATCCGGACGACTCTGAACTGCAATGTACTTCTGAATAAGATGAAGATAGGTCTTCAACCCGCAAAGGACCTATGTGAGACCCAGCTCCGGTTGCTCCAGGGTCGAGTGTCCGGGTTGTGAGTCACAAGGAATGATCATTTCTGTGTCTGTGACCGTAGCAACGTCCGATGTGATC
>NW_003303573.1:74265-77704 GCF_000142945.1 Phytophthora infestans T30-4 | reverse complement strand
AGGACACAAAAAGCGATTTCTGCGAGCATCCAGCTAGCAACATCGGTCTGGAAGACTACGCAAAGGAGTTGGCCTTCCTGCCAGACCTTACCGAAGAAATCAACACAGCGATAGACTACAAAAAATGCACCCAATGTTGCTGATCCCCAGCTGTCGACCGATCGCCGAGAACGTCTGGTCGCAACGCTAAAGAACCACGAGCACATCCTGATTGCTAGTGGTAGCTGTGGTGTAGTAGAACACACAAATATCGTCAGATGTGGATTCCTTACACAAACCACAACGAATCGCCGAGTTAGGTCGGCGGTTTGTATGGCCTGCGCAGAGGGTGGTCCCCTCGCGGTCCGGCCCTTCCGGGACAGACGAGTGGCTCGCTTCCACCCGGTTCCGACTAACCAAGTCAGATCACTTCCGAGGCTCCGCCGAGTTTGGTTCGGCTGAGCTCGTTCACAACCCTGTGCCCTCCACCAAAGGATGGACGACGGCGCGCGAGCGCTTTTACAGGTCACTGAGCGCAGAGGCAGCTCAGCTAGAAGTGTTACGGCACCCGGGCTATCCGACGTACCGGCCCGCTGAGTATGCGGGACTTTCTTTCGCGCGTAGCGAGACTTTGTCCTACCCGGACCGACCTAATCTCTTGCGCTACCAGTCAATACCCTACAAGCTATGCCTCTCGAGTATTGACGGCAGGCATAATCCAGCCCTATGCAGGGACTTACCGGAAAAGTGTACACGTGTCTTGGACTAGAAAAATTCTGCTCTGTTATCTTCTGGGAGCCCTTTCGGCTCCCCCTATTTAATCCTATGCTTCTCATACAAATATCTAATGAAATGTAGTCGTTTCGGATCTCTACCGACCCTTCAGCTGAGTTCCGGCGACCGTTGAGCTCAGCGGCTGTCCGGATAGCATATCCGGACAGATCGCCGAGTACTTACCGTGATCCTTGGCTCCTAAGCTCTGGGTTATCAGACCGAGCCGATTCTTGACCTAAAGTAGGTCGGCGTATGGTCGAATCTGGAAATCCCTACACCACAATTGGTTTGACATCTGGGTTAGAGATCTCGCGGGTCAAGACGCCATCCTCGGGATGGACTTCATGGTACCGGCCGGAGTGAGGTTGGATCTAGCGGATGAGACACTTTGTTTCCCTGACGAGATGCGGATCCAGCTCAGCGGACGGCGACCGTTGTATGGGGCGAAGATGAGGATCATAAGGGCGGATAAGACAACCTGGATCGAGCCCGGGGAAACCTGGGAACTGCCAGATCGGTTAAGGTGGGTGGAACATGAGAAACTGTGGGTCACTCGGGGCGAGAAATGGGTGCCGACCGTAATCCAGGGACCAGGTCGATCACGATACCTCCAGGTCACGAACGTCAGCGACAAGAGACTATTACTGGACCATTATGAGGAGATCGGACGATGGTTGGCGAAGGACGGTATCCCTAGGCGACCTGGATATGTGTCAGTGGGATCCCGCCGCTACAAAGAGTGGCAGAATCTGGTGTACGAGGCGACTACCGAGATCGAATCCCTCGGAGAGGTGGAGCTACCGGCGGAGCCAACTGGCCCCTTGGTGGATCGGCCTTCATATCCAACTTCGCGAAAGATCCTGCAGAGGGATCGACGGGTTGAGATCCAAGCAATGGAGGTTGGATCCACGACGGGGGACGATCCCCAGAGTCGGCCCTTAGATAACGCAGGGTCGGTGGATGAAGGATTGCGGAGGGCTAAAGCCGAACAGCCGGATTCCGCTGATCCACAAGTGGATCCAAGCTTTCCATTGGATAAAGAGCCTGGATCCCTATCGAGAGTGGCAACACTAGTCAAACCAGAACCGTCGGGCTTAAACTCGTTAGAGGACCGACTAGATCCAACTGGTGGTTTCCCTGATACCAGGGTACCTGATCCCCCGAAGACAGAAGGACTGCCAGGCGAAAGAGGGTCGCGGTGTTTGGATCCAATGGTGAATCATACGAAGACGGAAGCTGAGCAAGTCTGTTACCATGAAGGCGGGGATCTACACGCCGAGGATCTGGGAGAAGGCATGGCGGTGATCCCGGAGGTACCACTGACCACAGAGGAGGTCACGATTGATGATATCCAAGTGGATCCAGGGGCGAATGAACCTGCTGAAGTGGACCGTCTGCGTCAGAAAATCTGGGAGAGCCGACATCTGCTGATTGGTAAAGGTAATGCGTTACCGCCCGCTGCCCGCGGAGTCAAATGTGACATCGATGTCGGCGACGCGAAACCGATCGCTCAGAGGGTGCGGAAGGTGGCGCCTCAGTTCCGAGAAAAACTATCGGATCTGATTAAGGGCCTGCTGCAAGCCAAGATCATCAGTTTCTCAACGTCCCCGTGGGCATCCCCAGTGGTAATCATCATCAAGAAGAACGGTGTGGATATACGTCTGTGCATTGATTACCGGCTGGTTAACGGTCTGACTCGATTGATGGTGTATCCGATGCCTCTAATCAATGAGCTGTTGGAAGATCTGGATAAAGTACTCTGGTACTGCTCTCTTGACATGGCCAGCGGTTTTTGGGTAGTTACGATGACGGATCGAGCTCGCGCGATATCCGCATTCATCACACCGTTTGGACTGTTCGAGTGGAACCGGATGCCGTTTGGATTGAAGAACGCACCCCAGATCTACCAACGTCTAATCGATAACGCTCTCTATGGATTCACCCGAATACCGGAACCTAAAAGGGGTGGATCCGGGGAAGATCATACGGAAGTAGATCCATTTGAGGCAGGAGAGCCAGGGGATCCTGGAACCCCGTCCGTGTTAGGACGCAGATCTTACATCGACGACATTCTAATCCCGGCGAACTCGTGGGATCAGTTGTGCGAAAGAGTGACATCCCTACTGGAGGCGTGTACTAAGTGGAATCTCTCTATCAGTGTGGTAAAGAGCTATTGGGAAATGCGCAAGGTGGATTACTTAGGCCATCGAGTTTCCAAGGAGGGATTGGAGGCGAATCCTAAAGACCTGTCTTCGTTAGCCGATTTGTCTTTCCCACCGTCGTTACGGGCGATGCAATCCTTCTTGGGCAGTTTGAACTACTACAGTCGGTTCATCGAGGATTACGCCCTGTTTGCCGCGGTATTGTATGAATTGAGGGAGGTAGATTTCGCTGCGATGACCACTCCAGCTGTCCGGATAAAAATCCAACAAGCTCTGGCCCGGGAGATGTCGGAATCCACGAAGGAATCCAAGTGGTACGACGCCAGAAGAGGACCTGAAACAGGCACCTGGATCCACCCCGGGTACCAAAGGAAAGAGGAACCCAATCTGGTACACACACCACCCATCCAGAACTGAAAAAAAGGGGTAGAGTGTTCGTTGGATCTACGTAGTAGCGATGACGTCGTGGAACCTAACGGACTAGGTACGCGTGACCACATCCCTCCCTCGGTCTTTTCCGATCC
>NW_003303573.1:69933-73762 GCF_000142945.1 Phytophthora infestans T30-4 | reverse complement strand
GCAACTTTTACGGGTCCAGATCTCTCTACGGCGGAAGGCCTTCATCGTTATACAAAGCGGGAGTATTAACTGGTTCTTGCTGTGTTTTCAATCTCCTAAAAGGGACATCGATTCAAAAAGACTGTTGATTTGTGCGCATCCAAATCTGGTGATCAGACAAAGTCCGAGGTGAGATTGACTGCAAGGCCCCCGGCCCTAACACTGTTACGGCAGAAAGTGATGATCCCACCTGCGTGGTTGGATGAATCACGAGTTGGTGCATGTCAAGCGAGATTCGAATGCCAGTGCAGATAGTTTGGGCAGTGCTGCTTTACGGAATCAATGTGGTGTCGAAGTCGAGAGAGAGGCCGAGTATCAGGATCTCGTTACGTTGAACCGACTAGACGAAGTGGTGGTAGTTGGATCCGGGAAAAGGACAGTCCAGGTGATGGCTGTCACTAGGTCCAGACGAAGGATTGGATCCAGCCCCTAGATTCTCGAGGAAACATCTGTGAAGGGAGTCCGCATTGAGCGGATCCTCAAAGCACAGAACGAGGAAGCGTGGATCGTGGGACTAAAGAAGTATCTGATGGGGGATGTACGAGACCTGAGTCGAAAAGATACCAAATCCTACAGTATTATCGCTACGGATTACGCAGTGGATCCGAATGACTTGCTCTTCTATTGCCCCCCTACGAAGAGAGTCAACGAGGATCGGGATGGATTGATGAGATTGGTGATGCCGGAAACCTTACAACAGGATGTCCTACACCACTATCACGCTAGTTTAGAAGGTGGACATCAGGGTATTGGTCGGAACTACCAACGGATCCAAGAATGTTTCCACTGGAGGGGACTATTCAAGAGCGTACAACGATATGTCGGTGAAGGTGTGGATTGTGAGAGAGGCAAGGGCAGGCCCACGATCGAATGGGAGTCGCCTGGGAATGTCCGAGCGACTTACCCTTTCCAAATCATAGCCATGGATCACATCCCCTCGTTGCCCAAGTCGTTCAAAGGAAACACAGAATTGTTGATCTGGGTGGATCTGTTTACCGGATACGTGATAGCCAAAGCTAGTGCGTCTAGAACTGCGCAAACCATTGCCGAATCGTACAAGGAGTGCGTTTTCCAAAGATTTGGGGCTAGTGAGATGATTAGACATGATCGGGAGCCAGGCTTTATGTCTGATTTCTTTCGAGCTTTCAACCGGATCCTGGGGCAGAGACAGCGGGCAACCATGGCATATCGTCCCCAAGCTAACGGGTCGGCCGAGCGCATGGTGCAGACGATCACGAGAGCACTCAAGATGTAGGTCCATGATTTGGATCAGAGGGATTGGGATGAGTACGCAGAACGACTCCCCTTCGCGATAAACACCGCCCAAGACAGGATCCGGGGTGATAACCCATTTTACTTGGTACATGGGTGGGATCCCAAATCCACCCTGGAAGGACTTTTCAAAAGCGTGCAACGATATGTCGGTGAATGTGTGGATTGTGAGACAGGCAAAGGCAGGCCCACAATCGAAGGGGAGTCACCTGGGAATGTCCAAGCGACTTACCCTTTCCAAATCATAGCCATGGATCACATCCCCTCGTTGCCTAAGTCGTTCAAAGGAAACACAGAATTGTTGATCTGGGTGGATCTGTTTACCGGATACGTGATAGCCAAAGCTAGTGCGTCTAGAACTGCACAAACCATTGCCGAATCGTACGAGGAGTGCGTTTTCCGAAGATTTGGGGCTAGTGAGATGATTAGACATGATCGGGAGCCAGGCTTTATGCCTGATTTCTTTCGAGCTTTCAACCGGATCCTGGGCCAGCGACAGCGAGCAACCATGGCATATCGTCCCCAAGCTAACGGGTCGGCCGAGCGCATGGTGCAGACGATCACGAGAGCACTCAAGATGTATGTCCAGGATTTGGATCAGAGGGATTGAGATGAGTACGCAGAACGACTCCCCTTCGCGATAAACACCGCAAGACAGGATTCGAGGTGATACCCCATTTAACTTGGTACAAGGGTGGGATCCTAAATCCACCCGGGAAGCGGCCATTCCGGTATGTAGCACCAAGAAGAGAAACCGAGATCCAAGGCGATGGCGATACCAAGTCCAGAAATACTACCGGCAAGCCAGATCCCAGGTGAACGAACGACTGCGGAGTGCGATACAGGATCGAGCGGATCGACACAACGAAGACGCCCGTCCACATCAAATCCAAGTGGGATCGCAGGTGTGGCTTTATTTGGATCGAGTGAAAGAAGGGTACGCCCGCAAATTGGCCATCTATGGCATGGACCGTTCCGGGTGAGCGAGAAGATTGGAGAACACGCGGTAAAGCTGGTAACGGCAGGTACCGAATATCGCCTGTTCCCTGTAGTACACGTATCCAAGCTGAAGTTGGTCAAAGAATATCCGGATTGGCCGCAGATCCGTCTTTCGGTGGATGAATCCGACCGGGTGGATTTCGACGAAGTCCTCCTACCGGAAGATAGTTGGATGTGGATCTCGAAGCCCGACGAGTTCAAAGTCGAGAAGATCACCGACATGAGGTCAGGGAAGCGAACTAAATACGGACGGATCTACCGTGAATTTCAGGTGTATTGGTGTGGATATGACGAACCCATTTGGGTAGACGAGGCAGATCTGAACTGTGGAGCATTACTCTATGATTTCTTGCGGGATCGTACGAATCGTAACAGATTCGGCGTGATGCCGTCTCATGAAGAAGAGTAGGAGGGGGATCCATGGATGTGAGTTGGTCATGTCTATGGGAGGATGAAGAAGGTCCCACAGGAAGGGTGTGGGCCAGGAGGAGGAGGATCGCTGATGTGAGTTGGTCACATCGGAAAGAAAGAGAAGACGAATCCACAGGAGAAGAGTAGATTACGAGGAAGAAGTGAATGTTTATGCATAAGAGTGACGTTTACGTGCGAGGAGTCCTGCTTGATCTCAAGCGCGAGCTTTCAAGAGCCCGAACTATACTGACTCAATTGAAAGTGGGTCGTTGGCGCTAGATCCTGAGGATATCCAAGCGTGGATCCAACCGGATCCGGAATCCAGCCCAGATCCAGGTGTACACTGAAAGGGTGGATCTAGCCCAGATCCAGGTGTACACTGAAAGGGTGGATCCAGCCCAGATCCAGGTGTACGCCGGTAGACTCTGACTGGATTCCTCAACCGACGAGGGAATGTTACAGACATATTCAAGTAAGAGAGTGTGGATTATAATAGCTTATGCAAAAGGCTAGCTCGACCCAGTTTCCAGTCGCTAGCTACTGCTACGAAACGAATCCACGAAGACTGAAACTGGAGGCGTGGCGTCAAAGAGTGATAGGGATCAGGTAGTCTTGGGCTGAACATTGAAGAACTTGCCCACTAGACGCTGGATCTGGCGTCCTGGGTGTTGGCTAAGGTCCCCACGAAACTGGATGCGCCAAGGCTCGGCTTCGTCGATCTCTCGCAAGGCTTCCAATAGGCTCGTGGGTTCTGGGCGATGGAGGTTGGGATCCTCCAAGTTGGCTTGACGGGATACGGATCCCGGAAACCAAGCTACCTTATCCCCGCGTCGGGGAAGATGCAAGAAGGATGGATCCAACAGAATATCCACGTCACACCAACCGTCCTGGATTGCCAACACGAGGATCACGAGGACTCTCTTCCAAGCTGGACCAGCATGGCTACGTCGGTTACCACGCTGCTTGTTGAAGTTGGACAACCAAGTCGAACCCTGCAGTTGATTACGAGAGATGGGGAATCGGTGAGTGCCCTCCCATATGGAAAAGCGTCTTTGGGGCCGCCATCCCGAAACGCGCGACGATATCGACGAGTCGCCCACGCACATCA
>NW_003303573.1:61895-65813 GCF_000142945.1 Phytophthora infestans T30-4 | reverse complement strand
CAGCCTGTCCGTCCGTCCGTCTGTCAATCAGTCCGTCGCTTTCCTCTCTTCCTGCTTTTGCCTGCCTTTTCGCATGGCTACACCCGGCCTTTGTGATACAGTTTCTTCCCATCGTACCGACCGCGCCTACCTTTCTGACTCGACCTAACTATTCCAAAATTACAAATATATCCAAAAGCGTTACACAATTAACTCGCGCCCTGATTGGGCAATATTTTTCGACTCACTTTTCATTCAAAACACAAAATTGGATTTTTGAGCGACGGCGCGGAGAGGACAAGGTGCGCTGGCTGTATAATAGCAGTAGGGTAGTTTTAGATGTATATGCATGTATGTACGGGCGTGGGGCTCCTTGCCCTACTATATATTCAAGAGAGACCTCTCAGGATACAGTCTGAGGCTTGCCCCGAGACTCCAAAGTGGTATGGCAGTTGGTAGCGATAGCAATCAGGTTGGGGTGGGTGTGACTGGGAGCGTCTACCACCATGCACGCGCCTAGGGGTCCTAGACCCACCGCGAGTGTCCACGCTCCAAAAGCGAGTGGCGCGTGCTGCCAATTGGCCAAACCGAAGTTGCAGCCACATGCGGAAGAATCGTTACAGTCCCGCAATACAGAGGTGCTCTTAAAGTGTGAGCTCCCACATCAAAACACACTTTGCGAGAGCACTTCTGGCGGGACGGAAAGGAATGCAGCAGTCGGTCTCACAAGAGCAAGGAGTCCAAGACCAAGTGCAAGGACAGCTCAAGAACAAGAGATCAAGAAAAAAACACTTTAACAGCATGAGTGAGCCTCGCGCCTGTACACTTTAATAGCATAGCATCAGAATAGACAGTTTTAGAGCATTTTCGGAACTGTGTGAGCCCCGTGAGGGGCTGGGGCGTTCTCGGACACCCTGCGCATACTACTGACATGACCTGAAGGGCTGGACGGTATCGAACAGACCTGGGCAACCACTCAACAGGGCTGAGGCAACAGCTTTGACGTACCCAAGAGGCAACAGCGCGATGCGGCGTCTGAGTTACCATGTACAGCTGCTTGGTCCACAGCCGTGCAAGGTAATTTGGACCCGTCGGACCGTGAGCTGAGGGCTGTAACACGTCGGCCAAGGGGAGGGCCTAAGCAAAAGCTGACTGGACCAACAAGCCCCCTAGAGTGACGATACCCCTAAGTTGTTTGTAATCCGAGGAGCCGGGATGGAAATGACAGTGATGTGTTCTATTCGCAGAGAGCTTCTGGATTAGTACTGGAAAGGAAAGTTCGGGGTTCTTTTCGATAACCACGTTGCTTAAGCTACTGTGTCCATGTTTTGGTGCTTATATTCATGAAATAGCTGTAAAATAGGTCCCAGTGCACTTAGACTTTCGAGTCTAACCGCCCATGTAATTATTTTCCATTTAGATCAGGCGATAGACGCGTTCAAGATAGAAGGACATGGCAAGAGGCCCGAGGAAAAGAAAAAGGTTCCCCAACAATTGTGTAGCGGGCTTTGGTGCAGAATTAACTCGACTAACTCTGTCCAATGGTTAGGATTACCCGCGAGGAGCTAGATGATCGCGTGCAACGAGCCCGGCGTGAGAACGCATCCCAATCCAACGAAGAATCGCGTAAGGAAAGACAACTCCGTAAACAGAGGCTTCGTACCGCAGAGGCCCGCTACCGCAAGGCAATCCAAGAATTGGAGCAGCTTGAGTTAGTTGAAACCCCAGCACCAACTGAATCCGGACAGATGAAAGTAGCTGGTCCGGCGGTAGAGAGCGAGGAGAAGACAGAAGAAGACGATCCTGCTGAGCATCAACGACGATTTGAGGAGGACGCGCATTGTGAACACCCTGTCGACAATGCCCGCGGCTTCCAGATCGGGGAAGCGAACTAGATACGGACGGATTTACCGTGAGTTTCTGGTGCATTGGCGTGGATATGACGAACCTAGTTGGGTAGACGAGGCAGATCTGAACTGTGGAGCATTACTCTATGATTTCTTGAGGGATCGTACGAATCGTAACAGATTCGGCGTGATGCAGTCTCATGAAGAAGAGTAGGGAGGGGACCCATGGACGTGAGTTGGTCATATCGATGGGAGGATGAAGAAGGACCCACAGGAAGGGTGTGGGTCAGGAGGAGGAGGATCGCTGATATGAGTTGGTCACATCGGAAAGAAAGAGAAGACGAATCCACAGGGTGGATTAGGAGGAAGAAGTGAATGTTTATGCATAAGAGTGACGTTTTACGTGTGAGGAGTCCTGCTTGATTTCGAGCACGAGCTTTCAAGGGCCCGAACTATACTGACCCGATTGAACCTGGGTCATTGGCGCTAGATCCGGATGAAATCCAGGCGCAGACCCAGCCCAGATCCAGGTGTACGCTGAAAGGGTGGATCCAGCCCAGATCCAGGTGTACACTGAAAGGGTGGATCTAGCCCAGATCCAGGTGTACGCTGAAAGGGTGGATCCAGCCCAGATCCAGGTGTACGCTGAAAGGGTGGATCCAGCCCAGATCCAGGTGTACACTGAAAGGGTGGATCCAGCCCAGATCCAGGTGTACACTGAAAGGGTGGATCTAGCCCAGATCCAGGTGTACGCTGAAAGGGTGGATCTAGCCCAGATCCAGGTGTACGCTGAAAGGGTGGATCCAGCCCAGATCCAGGTGTACGCTGAAAGGGTGGATCCAGCCCAGATCCAGGTGTACACTGAAAGGGTGGACTAGATTTCTCAACCGACGAAGGAATGTTGTAAGCATATTCAAGTAAGAAAGTGTGGATTATAATAGCTTATGCAAAAGGCTAGCTCGACCCAGTATCCAGTCGCTAGTTACTGCTACGAAAGGAATCCACGAAGGCGGGAACTGGGGCGTGGTGTCGAAGAATGATGAGGATCAGGTAGTCTTGGGCTGAACATTGAAGAACTTGCTCACTAGACGCTGGATCTGGCGTCCTGGGTGTTGGCTCAGGTCCCCGCGAAACTGGATGCGCCAAGGCTCGGCTTCGTCGATCTCTCGCAAGGCTTCCAATAGGCTCGTGGGTTCTGGGCGATGGAGGTTGGGATCCTCCAAGTTGGCTTGACGGGATACGGATCCCGGAAACCAAGCTACCTTATCCCCGCGTCGGGGAAGATGCAAGAAGGATGGATCCAGCAAAATATCCACGTCACACCAACCGTCCTGGATTGCTAACACGAGGATCACAAGGACTCTCTTCCAAGCTCGGCCCGCATGGCTACGCCGGTTACCACGCTGCTTGTTGAAGTTGGACAACCAGGTCGAACCCTGCAATTGATTCCGAGAGATGGGGAACCGGTGAGTGCCCTCCCATATAGCAACCCGGTGCTTGGAGACGAAATCCCGGAACGCCCGAACGAATACCCCGAGTCGCCCACGCACATCACCCCTGAAGCTAACCGGATCCACCGGTGTGGTGACCAGTGTATCCCACGGGGCAGCACTTGTCAGTTCCTCCACGAGGGGTCTGGTGATGAGCGAATCCACGTACCCGGCCCTCGGGATGGCGTCCGCTGTCCGAGGGAATATCCACTCAGCCCGAAAAGGCAACTCCGGAAACAGAACCGTGATCTTCATGGAGATGATCGCAACTCGGTTCAATTTCTTGGCTGACCAAGGCTCGATGTCTCTGGCAGCGAAGGCCACAGGAGCACGTCTACCAGGAATGAAAGCAGCATCCGGACCGAACGGAGCCACGGGGAGCATCCCTGGCAGTGACGAGTTAGGGGGGGGCGGGGATCAAGACAGATCCAGGGGATCCGCCACCGTGAGGCGATCCCGGGGATCCGCCACCGTGAGGCGATCCCGGGGATCCGCCACCATGGGGCGATCTCTGGGATCACATCCATGAGGCGACCCCTTCATCAGATCGGGAGATCGCTCCCAGCGCCCCCCCTTCGCTCAATTCAAAGGAGTTCGCCACC
>NW_003303573.1:48742-61795 GCF_000142945.1 Phytophthora infestans T30-4 | reverse complement strand
TTCTCAAAGGCAAACTGCAAATGTTTTTTCTTGCCATAGGAACAGCGCACGCTCGGATCCACCCTTACCTGGATTCACTTAGATGGATATGGGATATACTATATAAGAGTGGATCGAGTGTGGATCCTATGAAGGAATGATGGTAGGTGCCCTCTGAAGGTGGATCTAGTAGCCACGGCTAGCAAGAAGTCAAGATCCACGGCGAGGTGGCCCAGATCCCATACTTCCGAGTTCGGATCCTAGGAGGGAGTATCCCGCAGAGAGGGACCTGGATCCAGGGTACAGAGACAATGGATGCTGGGATCTCGAAGTTGCGAGGGAAAATGGAGATCACAGACGGTTGCAAGATGATGTTGGATGATTGGAGAGCCCAGATCCACGACGAGTGTGCACTTACAGTGAAGTGGATCCAGCGACCTGGATCCGGATGAGAGTACCCAGAATAGGGTGACCATAATGATTACGTCATGGATCCGGTGGATCTGAAGATAATACAGCTGGGATGATGGGTCAAGGGAAGAAGGGACATGCAGCCGGGCCTGGTAAGGGATTTAGCAAGTGAAAGACATAGAAGGTAGAAATCCAGGCAGGTATAGGCTTAAGTATCAATACAGAACCCAATTTGCACAGTATCACGCAAGTGCCTTCCTGTCCTCAAGAACCGGAACTACATTGGCCGTACGAGCTAGGAGAAGGTTGGGAATTGCGAATCTAGTGTTGGTAGTGATAACTGGATAATACATTGGCCAGATCCTACAACCTAGTGAGCTCTTCCTTTACTTGTGCAGATCCGACAGGTTAACCGAATTTACTACTTGGTCGGTTACACCCTAGAGGTTCCTAACTCTCAAGATCCCGTCACAGGAGGCGGCAAGTACGACGCAAAGGAACTACAAAGGCAAGGGAGCACACCCGCAAGGCAACCCTACGGCCAGATCCACGATCTAGGCCCCGGATCCATAAGCTCGAATATTCGCTTAGGATACGGAACCATCCACGGACGCAGAGTGAAGATTTTCCACTGCTGCTCCACCCCATCCCCACGTCTCGCCAAGACGCTCAAGCTTCACCACTTGAACTCTTCGGAAGTTACCGAGAGAGCAAGATCTCGCCCTACCGACGGGTACACAAGGTGAGGAAAGTTCAGCAGAACACGGATCATCGGGGGACCCCCTCCGTTAGTCGGTGTCTGGGCGCAGTTGGTAAGTTGGACCCAGCAATCTCGCAGATTTTGCTGATCCCGCTACACCACATGGAGCTTTGCTGCCCACGTCTGGGGATGTCGGCGCTGCGACATCCGAGGCACTCGTGGCCTCGTGTGGTACTATGGTATCCACACAGGAAGCGTGTTCGACGCCTTCCTCTTCAGTTAAGGTCTGGGCGACCGCGTGCGGCACTTTGTTACCCACACAGGAAGCGTATCGACGTCTTCCTCTTCAGTTAAGGTCTGGGCGACCGTGTGTGGAACTCTGTTAATCACTCTGAACACGCTGCTCGCAGTGTTCGTTGACACTTGCAGCTGTCTGCGGAACTAAGTTACCCGCTTGTGGACCTAAGTTACCCACTTGGCCAGCGCCTCTTCTGGGCGCTGCCACCAACAAAACATCCTCGGAGTCGTCATATACGTCGACGACTCCCAAGCATCTGCCGGATGCTTTGGTACCCTGGCAGCCCTTGCGGGCGCCCCGGATCCTGACAGAGGTGGGAACATGACTCACCAATGCTCTGTCGGACTGCGCAGGGCGGCTGGCACCGATTGCCTTGCCTCGCCAGTCGATCCAGGGCTCGTGCTTCTCAAGCCAGGGCATACCCAGGATCATATCATATGGATCCATATCGAGAACAGTGAACTGTTCGAGGCTGTCAAAGTCTTCAAACTTGACGGCCAGATCCACTTGGACGCTGGGGACAGTGACGACCTTCCCGTCGGCCAGTCGCACTGACACCGTCCCGTTGCCCTTGCTTGCTCTCAAAGCATCGGACAGCTTGTTGCTATTACGAGCAACGGTCTGGCGGCGTGCGAAATTCTTCGACGCCCCAGAATCGATCAAGATTCTAAAGGGATGATCGTATCCCCGTACACATCCGTGTACTACGAGCAACCCGCCGCTGCTCTTCGCCGATTCGAGAGTGCGAAGTGTGGTGTAGTAGAGCACACAAATACCGTCAGATGTGGATTCCTTACACAAACCACAACGAATCGCCGAGTTAGATCGACGGTGTCGGCGGTTGTATGGCCTGCGCAGAGGGTGCCCCCCTCGCGGTTCGGCCCTTCCGGGACAGACGAGTGGCTCGCTTCCACTCGGTTCCTACTAACCAAGTCAGATCACTTCCGAGGCTCCGCCGAGTTGGTTCGGCTGAGCTCGTTCACAACCCTGTGCCCTCCACCAAAGGATGGACGACGGCGCGCGAGCGCAGAGGCTGCTTAGCTAGAAGTGTTACGGCACCCGGGCTATCCGACGTACCGGCCCGCTGAGTGTGCGGGGCTTTCTTTCGCGCGTAGCGAGACTTTGTCCTACCTAGACCGACCTAATCTCTTGGCGCTACCAGTCAATACCCTACAAGCTATGCCTCTCGAGTATTGACGGCAGGCATAATCCAGCTCTATGCAGGGACTTACCGGAAAAGTGTACACGTGTCTTGGACTAGGCAAATTCTGCTCTGTTATCTTCTGGGAGCCTTTTCGCCCCCCCTATTAAATCCTATGCTTCTCATACAAATATCTAGTGAAATGTAGTCGTTTCGGATCTCTACCGACCCTTCCGCTGGGTTCAGGCGACCGTTGAGCTCAGCGGCTATCCGGATAGCATCATCCGGACAGATCGCTGAGTACTTACCGTGATCCTTGGTTCCTAAGCCCTGGGTTATCAGACCGAGCCGATTCTTGATCTAAAGTAGGTTGGCGTATGGTCGAATCTGGAAATCCCTACACCACAACTGCCCCGGTTATGATACGAGCCGAGCCGGTGAGCGTCTTAATCCTTCATTTGGTTCTGCCACCGTTGGTCCATACTCGGTTGATGATCTTTCGCGGCTCTCCACCACCTTCTTCGGTACGTTTGTTGCTTCCGCTGTCGCTCACTTGGCAGATCCTTACTCCTCGCATGTTACTCCAGCACAATTCGCGGCGCCATCATTCTCCTCCAACTCCTCGTCGAGGTGAAGGCGCGCCAGTTGAGTCAATTCCTCGACCCGTCGGCACTCGTGGGGTCAACGACCGGCATGAAGCTGGGTTGGTCGACCTGACAGCTTCCCATGAGTCTGACGCGGAGTCGACGGAGTCTTCTCGCGCTCGCCTTCGTGGCCCACCGAGCTTGCCGGGCGACACCACTTCGGGCGCCAACAGTCAGTCAAGCTCGGCTGCTCCAGTGAGTTTTGACTCCCTCATGACCAGGGTTACCGAGCAGGGATACGAGCGTCGAGAAAAATTTACCTTCTTGGCGAGGCTCATGGTCTACGGATTTACTCGTTCCGTGGAACCTTCCGATCCCGTGCAGCGGCGAGCGATCCTGCAGGCTTCTTCCGCGGGGGAGCTGTTGGACATCTTGAAAGGCATCTACGCCGCTCTTGATTATCCCCAGATCATTGGTGATCTCAGGCTGTTCAAGAAGAGAACCGCGCGTTGACTCGGCGATTGGACACTCTTGCCCTCAGCAATGTTGACTTGCCCACTTAGCTCTCATCGGCGCGACAACAGGTGTCTCGATTGGAGGCTGCTGCCACGCAGTCTGCTCATCTCCTTGCTTCACTGCGAAAAGCTGTAGCCCTGAGTGAAGCGAAACTTGCTCGGGCTATCGAAGCTGAGCAAGGCAAGGTTGAAGCTGCGTTGAGTCAGGCCCAGCTCCATCATCAGCAAGTCTTGGATCGAGACGCCGAGATCGCAGTCCTCCTCCGATCTATTTCCGAGAGGGATGCGGCGTTTGTTACTCTCCAAGGCATTGCTTCTAAGCATTTCGAGCAGCTGCAGGAATCGATGCGGCTGTACAGCTCAATCGGCACTCAACCCTTGCGGCACGCTCAGTTGGAGATCGCTGAGCAGCGGTCAGTGATCTTGCGGCAGAAGCGGCTCATTCGTCGGAACGGTGTCATTTCGATGCACGACCCTCACATGGCTGCTGCTGGTGCCGGTTTGGAGGTTCTTGGACTCGATCCGTCCGACCTTCGTCTTAACGCCCAGTTGTGTCGTGTCTTGGAGTCTCGCTTCCCTGAAGTTCTCCACATTCCAGCTGGCGAAACTCGGCGGCTGGAGTTGATTGTCCATCCTCGCCAAGACGCTTCAGTGACTGGTTCTGCTGCTGGTCCTAATGTAGCTCCTCCAGTGGGTCCGGCTTCTTCTGCGACCCCTTCGGCAGATTCGGCTGCAGCTCCTGTCAGCTCAGCGACAGCTACGAGTTAACCCGAGCCGACCCTCGCCCAGCTTCATCGTACTCCGTTGGCGGACTTGACGTCGACGCAGCGGCTTCGGCGTTATGCCAATCCCAAGTCTCCAACTGCTGCAGGTCCTCGTCAGCGCTCACCGACGCCGCATCCGCCTCAGCCGTACGCTTGTCCCCTTCCCGGAGAGAAAGGGCACGAGGCTATCAGTGCACTTCTGCATTCGAGTTCTCCTCCAGCTACCGTGTCCGATGGAGGGAAACCCGCTCTGGTAAATCTCGTCGTCGGACTCGGCGAAAAAGGGTTCGTCACCTTCAGTTGAGTTCTGCTACACAGCCAGCTGTCTCTGCTCACTCTGAAGACGACGATGAAGCTTTGAGCGAGGCTGAATACGAGTTTGAGATGCCCGATCCTGCCGACGACACCGTTCCTGCGTTTACTTCAACGACTCTGGTGAGTTCTTCATCTTCTGGTCCTCTGTCGACGTCGTCAGTCGCGGCTACTCAACCACCGCCGGTGGCCTCTTCCACTGTCGCGGCTTCGCTGTCTGTCCCGGCTACGCATGTTTGTGCCCCAGGCTCGGCCTCACCCATCTCAGCTGAGTTGCCCCAGTCAAGTGTGCCGCTCAGCGTCGTATCAACGGAGGTTGGGCACTCCCGGTCGTCATCTGGTCGATCTTCTCACGTCTCTCCCTCTCGGGGCCTAAGCGTATCCACTACACCGACTGACCTAGTGACTCCGGGCGTGAGTGTCCTCAGACCGTCTCTCCCTGCGAGCTCGGCGGTGTTGACGTCCCCGTCTGGGCGCCCCATCCGGAGATATGCTGCGACTGCTCGCACTGTGACTGCTCAGCTGCTTGAGGAACTTGACGCGTCTGACGACGAGGTATAGGGCCTGGCGACGGTTCTGCACCGTCCGCCGGCTCGACGAATCTTGCCGCTGGGTCACTCTCGGATCCCATTTCTTTATCCGATATATCGGCGGGTAGTCCTTCAGGTTCCGACTCGGCGGCCGGAGATGCTCGCCGTTCCGCCAAGGCGAGAAGTCTTCATGCGGCAATCTTCGGCTCTGACGATGAGATGAGTGATGAGTCTTTACCGCCGAGTGATCGCCACTCTTCGCGACATTCATCGATGGATTCTGGTGACGGGACGACGCCTTCTACCTCTGCGTCGGCTTCGGGGAAGCAGCAACGTCGCAAGCATCGTGCCTCGTCGAGTCCTACCGGTCACCGGTCGAAGCGGTCCAAGAAGCACAAGAAGCACAAGAAGCATCACAAGAAGCACCGGCACCACAAGCATCGGCAGCCGGTGTCAACCCCTGATATGGCTCCTGCTCCATCTCTTTCGGCTGCTTCTTCGCCGAGTGTGCCCCCGGTAGCGTCAGTTCCATCTCAGCCGAGTTCGACTACATCAAGGCCGGCTTCGGTCACTCTGCCAAGCGCTCTTACACTCCCGCTGGCGACGTTACGGACCCGGGACTCGCAAGCGGTTTCCAAGGTTTGTCGTTTGACTCTTCACATGGGTCAACTCCGCGAGGTGCCATTTATGCATTTCGGCTCAGCCCGTTGTTGGAATGCATTATTGGATACACTGAGCGGAGGGGTGCAGCTGGGGCTCGTAGGTGGCAAGGGTCGCGTGCCACCCACGCCGTGTTCCCTTGGCGGCATACGAGCTTTCATGGCTGTCTTTGACCCGAGTCATCCTTGTCAGCGTCTCCGGTGGATGCTCTTCGAGCTCCCTTTCTTCTTTTCTCCGTCAGTGCTGGAGGAGACTCGGCGGTGCTTGGCTTCTCAGACCCGACCTCGAACCTTGATGCAAGTTCTTGGAGATATGTGGGTGAAGCTTCGTAGTGACAGTCCTTTGGACTCGGCGGGGAGGCCTATCAAGACAGGTGGCCAAATGACTCGTTACTTTGTTGCTCTCTACGAGCGTCGCCACTGGATCGTCGAGTCAAGTGTATTGATGGGTCTCCATCCCGACGTCAGCCCGACTGCCACGTCTGCTCAGCTTGCTGAAGTGTATGAGCTGTGGCTGGTGTACAAGTGCGAGCGCAAACGCCGTAGTGACACCCTACAATCCTTGGTTGTCGCTGTCTGCGACCAGCTTTACTCGGCGGTCACCCAGAAGCTCGGCGGTGAACCTGCTCCTTTTGTGAATGCTGAGGTTTATTTCGATCCGTCCGTCCCCCATTACTCTCCTGTTCACCTTTCGTGGGTTCCATCCGGGAGATACTGGGTTCAGTGTGCTCATGATGTGGATCTAGCCGAGCCCTGGCGAGCTTGATGGCTAACCGACCCGGCGGTTCACCCGTATAACACGTGCTTCCGCGCTCGAAATGTGGACTTCTTGGGTTTCGCTCCGCGCGGTATGGACCCTGAGGTTGTTGACGACGCGATCGAAGAAGACTTCGATTTTACCGAACAAGCGACTCCGGCGTACGCTCAGGGTGCTCCACCTCGGCTGAATCGTCAAGGTATCCACATCTTCGCTGGGTCTTCAATCGGTGAGCTTCCTTGGCTAGCTCGGCGATGATACTTCTTGCCACGGCTGCGGATGTTGCATCCCCCCAGCAGTTTCTCAGGGGGCGACGTCTGCTACGCCGCAACGTTTCCAATCGTCGAGTCCGCTGAGCTGTTTCCAGTTGTCTCCGTCGGGCTCACCTCTCTTGGAGTCCGGATCGCCTTCTTTTTTAATTTTCTTCTTTTGACTGAGCGTCCCGTAGGTATCGTTCAGGACTTCATTTCGTAATTATTCAGTATATGTCATTTCAAAACAGTAGCATTCCATCTCAACTCGGTTTGTGTACCTTCACATGACAAATTCGACAGTGGCTCCCAAGTGGGCTCATTGTAGCCAACCCACTTAACCTTAAACTTTCGTTGTGACCGGGACGTACTCGTGGATAATGGTAGCTCGTCGTCGAGGATTGCTTCGACTTCAAACTGGTTCATACTTGTGCCTGGCTCCCAGCTATCTTCAGGTAGTAGTTCTTCGTCAAAGTCAAATTGCTGCGTTTCTTCGAGGTCGGCGATTAGCCTCGTCTTTGGTCTTCCGCCGACTTCGGTGACTGCCTTCAGACGTGATACAGGGACCACTGGGTAAAACCTGTATCCACTCTTGTCGGGTAACTCCAGTTCATAGGCAAATTCTTCCACCTTCTTCTTCACCCTGAAAGGTCCATGTCATCGATGTGCTAACTTCTTAGTCAGGCCCGACTTGACTCGCTCCATAAACAACCAGACTTGGTCTCCTTCTTTGAACAATGATTCGGTGGATTTATCGCCTGGTTCTGCAACTCCATCTTCGTCATCTGCTGTGTTGGGAATGGATCTTTTCTCCTTCTTGCTTAGTGCTTCGTTGTGCTCTCGAGCTCGTCGTGCCTTCTCTCGCACTTGAAACTCAGCTGCTAATCGTAGGGCAACTTCTCGTTGTCTGTTCGCTTCTCGGCGCCACTCGACTGCGTCCGCCGAGTTGGCTGAGCGTCCCTGTTCACGTCGTATTGAGCTCGTCATAGCCTTGAGTGTAGACTTTGCGTCCCAACCATATACCAGATAGAAAGGGGTTTCTCGCCGAGTCGAGTCTCTTGAGTTGTTGATAGCGTGTACCATCTTCTCGGCGATATCATCCCAGTCGGCTTGAAGTGGGTCTTTCACGTAGACCCGTATAGTCTGAACTATTGGCTTGATTGACCTCTCTTGTTGACCGTTGGCTTGTGGTCGGTAACTCAACGTAGCTCTTGATCTCGACTGCATCATCTCGGAGAACGTTTAAAATACTTCACTCATAAACCTTGGATCTCGGTCGTGCCGTATCAGAGACGGCCTGAAGACGTATTCTTCAAACACCTTGGCCACTTCGAGTGCCCCGGAGTCATTCATAGCCTTAGCGATAACAAACCCCGTGAAGTGGGACCTGATACAGCAGCAGTGCAGTATTGCCCCGCTGAGTTCGAGGTAGGGGAATCACGAAATTCATTGACACGACTTGGAATGAATGGTCGGACACCACATTTCCCGGCGAGTAACCTCTCAACTGTGGCTTGCTCTTACTGGTACTGCAGTCCTCGCAGGCTCTAACATGTTTCACCACGTCGGCGTAAAGACCAATCCAGTAGTAGTCGGCTTTGACTCGGTGATAAGTTCTGACGATGCCTTGATGCCCCCCCCTTCGATCGAGTTGTGACAGTTATGAAGTATCTCGTCGACCATAGTTGACGGAATCACCAATCGCAACGAGAGGTTCGGTTCGCCGAGTTCGCCTTGTCGGCGCGTCTCGTCTCGGCGGTATAACAGGCCGTCTTCGCTGAGTACAAAGACTTCTGCGACTTTGCCGGCATTCTGAGCTCGACGGTGTGTAAGGTCCTCAAATTCACCTCTCAGGTACGCTTTCGGATCGGCCCACCTGAGTTCTTCGTCTTGTGCCTTCGCGATTCGTCGTCTCCGCTCAGTCTGTACTGTCACTGGATCCATGTCGTTGGCATTCTGAGCTGTCTGGGCTGACTCAATCTGCGACCCTGTTTCAACATTTGGGGTCGTGCGGTTAGTCCGCCGAGTCGACGCCCTGCTGACTTGTTCGAATTCATCTCCACTGCTTTCAAACGCGAATTCTCCAGGTTTGTTGATATGGCTTCATGATCCTGACTTCCTCCTTTTGCTCTAGCCGAGTCTTCATCAAGCTCATCCTCAAAGTGAACTCGGCGTACTCGGCTACGAGTGACTGCCGTGACAATCGGGGTTTCCGCTGGGTTGTCTATGGCATACAGCTCTTCGGCTAATCGGTTAATCGTTCTCAGTTCTGCTTTCCTATCCGTCCCGAGAATTACTCGTCCGGCTTTTGCTTCGAGTGCTTCTGTAGCGAGAGAATCAGCCGCTGCGTTATAGTGTCGCGCTATGTGTCGATACCGGACCGAGTTGAGTCGCTTCGTGAGACCCTTGTGTCGTGCTAACTTCACTTGCAACGTCTCCTTCTTGCATGCTGTCACCCCCATGGACTGCTGGATTGCAAGCTGGGAGTCACTCACGATAATCAAGTCAGTTATCCCTCGGTCAATCGCCGCCAAGACCCCATTGTTCATGCCGGTGTACTCGGCGATGTTGACCGTGGTGAACGACAGGTACGCACTCGCAGCGATCTCAATGTCCCAATTCGGAAGGCGCCACAGGATCCACGAACATCTTCCATACCCGCCGTACTTAGCTGTCTTCGCTGAGCCATCAAATGACAGTACACATCCCGCGAAGTCGGCTGGTCTTCGGGCGTATAGCAGCTCCGGGTCCATTTTAACTGTCGCCGAGTTCTTGGGGGGAGGCGCAAGATGCTTCAAGGAATCGTCGAGCCCGATAAACGGGATTATCGACGCCTGGAGCAGCGGGGCGAAGTCTACATCTCGTACGTACTCGCTTCACCTTCAAATCGTAGGGCGACAGCATAACTGCGAAACTTACTGCGCGGCCGTACAACGACTTTGACTTAAACACCCATTCCAGCGTTGAAAAACGGGTGTAGACGTGTAGCATCTTCCCCGCTAAGAGCGTGTAGCACACTTTCAGTAATTGTAACAGCGCGACCACGTATTTCTCAGCGGGATGATAGCCGAGCTCATTCTCCTTTAGCACGCGTCCGCAGAAGCGAACTGGGTGCAGCTTGTCGTCGTGCGGCTGCATCATAGTACTGCTCAGAGCCCAGTCATTAGCGTACAACATTATGTGGACCTTTTTCGCCGAGTCGAAATGGCGAAGAATTGGAGCTTCCGCTACCCGTTTTTTGAGCTCGGCGAATGACCCTTTGCTGACGTCAAGCTACCCCCAGGGCCAAGTCCGTCTCCTTGAGTTGGTAGAGTACTGCTCCATAAACAGCCAATTTCTGGACGAATCGGCCGTAATAGGTAAGTGCACCCAGGAAGGCTTGCATCCCTTTGTTTGATTTCGGGAAGGAGAGCTTGGCGATCGCGGCTATCTTCTTCGCATCAGCGCGTATGCCACTCGGCGTAATCTCGTGCGACAGGAAATCAACCTTGGGTTGGACAAAGATACTCTAGGTAAAGCTGATGCTAATTCGACATTCTGTGAACCGGGCTAGTAGTCGGTCCAGTGTCTCCAAGCAGGCGTCAAACGTCTCCACTCCAAAACAGATATCATCGACAAACGGCCTCCGCTTGAACACCGGGATCAAATACGACTGGTCTGGTTCACCATTAGCGAAGATGTCACCGTCCGGTCCGTTGACTAGGCCCCGGACCGGATCGCAGTCTGCTTGTGATTGGTGGTCCGCTTCGAACTTCGTCAGCTGTCCTGGCTTTGAATCGCCGACTCCGCCGAGCTCGACTCGCCGAGCTCCCGACTCGGCTTCGGCGTTAGCCATCCGTCCAGCAAACAACTTCCATCCTCCCTTTGGTTGAACGTATCCCCATACAGCGTTGTCGATCAGTCGTTGGTAGATCATATGCGCATTCTTCAAACCAAACGGCGTTCGTAACCATTCAAAGTGTCCAAGTGCACAGACGAACGCTGAGATCTGCCGAGGTCGGCGAGTCATCAAGACTGCCCGAAATCCGCTCGCAGCGTCAAGCGAGCAAAACCACAGTTAACTCTCCAATTCGGTGGCAGGTCATCGACTAGTGGCATGGCGTATTCCATCGGCGTCGTAAGCGCGTTAACTAGTTTATAGTCAACGCATAACCGAATATCCACATCATTTTTCTTGAGTACTATCACCACTGGTGAGGCCCAAGGGCTGCCCGAGAATGATATCAACCCAGCTCGAAGAAGCCCCTTCAACAACTCGTACAGTTTGCTCAAGTGGCGGAGAGGTATCCGCCGAGCTTTCTGCTTGATAGGTGCGTGTCCTTGAACGTCGATGTCGCACAATGCACCGTACGCTGGAGGCGGCAGGGTGTGGTGTTGGATTTCCCACGTAAACTCTAGCTACAAATGTAGTTAGGACGTCCCCACAACAATACGTCTACTAGGATAGTAAATGATCGTTCGGGCGGACCTGAAGACCCCAGTTCTGCCCTTGCACCGGGAAAAAACTGGACCTTGTAAACTACTTATATAGGCCAACCAGTAAAAATAAGAACACGCTACTAGCATGAGCAAAGCTAGCAGGTGTTATGGATCCTCGTGGTCCCAACAGCGGAAGGGTACCAGGCACGGGTAAGCCTTTTACGAGATCACCGAGTGTTCAACACTCGGCTGGAAGAATAAAAGGGATGCAATACAAGCACTCCCAGTCGTGCAAATAGGCAACAATAAGCCGTCACGTAAAACCTCCCGATAGTAATCGGCCAAAATACACAGTCTCTTGGCCTTGCCGGATGAACCCTCGCTACAGAGCTTCGAGTTCACCGACAGGCATAACACACTCAAACAAGCTTGACCAGACGCTTACCTTGAAGCCGGACGTCGCTCTGTGTGCTTGAGTCGAAATTCTGTTCTGTATTTATGTTTACCCTTTCGGGTCATTCCTCATAAGAAGTCCTACTCAAGTATACAAATATCAAGTGAACAATGATCCGTTATGGATCTTCTTGCATGCCAAGCGTCGTCTGCACCGTCGCATGAGCATCTTTAACGGTCCGCGCCCTGTCCCAGACTGTGAACGTGCTTCCAAAGGTCGCTGAGGCTTCCGCGAACTCATCCCAACCGCCACCGAGGGTTCGTACCGTAGATGGTCCGCTGAATGCGAATCCGGCCAGTCCATTATTAATAATAAGGACAGCCTGGATTCAGTGACATATAGCCGTATCCAATACTCGCTGATTGTTCGGAAGTGACGCCGTCGAGTCCCTTGCACCTTGGCGTCACCGTACATCACATGACCGAGGGTTCGTCGCTTGAACATCTTGGGCGGTGTCACGTCTTTGTCGACGGGCGATAATCCGCAACTACGGAGCATTCACTACACCACACTACCAAGGGTGAGGTCACTGCAGATATACCCAAGGTTTGTCAGGTCACTGGATCCCGTGGATCTGAAGATGTTGGATCCATGGATCTACTGACAGGTGAGTCTTTTCTTGTGAGGTCGATCTAGAGGTTTGTACCCATCCAAGGTGGATCCTTCAAGTGGTTCGCTCCTCGAGCGCAAAGACATCGTGGTTGTGGAATACCGCTGGGCATCCGACCTCAGTGTCCGTCACAGTCTCAGGCTGTTTGGATTCACCTGATCGGGTCCAAGACCAATCAAGGTGGGTCTCCAACGACTAGGATGCTAACTCGCTCTGGTCACCAGTTTCCGTGCCCCGTGTTCGGAGCCCATCAAGCAGGAGGAATCTCCGAATCTCCTTGCAAGCATCCCAGCCGCCGTGTACATCTCACGCTCGGGACAACCAGCCTGCGTATCGACCGAAGATGTGTCCGAAGCCATCAAAGGCGCTGCCGCTCGCACTGGCGAAGATCCCCGCCGGTTCAGCTCTCATTCTCTACGCGCCGGGGGAGCCACGCACATGTACCGATCTGGCACGGATGCACTTACAATCCAGTTCCACGGCCGCTGGGTTTCCGACGCGTATAAGACCTACACCAGGATCTGCAAGGAGTCCGTCACCACGCTTTCAGCGAACATGGTGGCAGGCCCACCGGGGGATTCGACGCTACATTAGCGGAGCCTCTATGCATGACCACTTAAGGGGGCACCGCTCTCCTCGTCCCTTTTCGGATCGAGCTGATGGTCAATG
>NW_003303573.1:45501-47952 GCF_000142945.1 Phytophthora infestans T30-4 | reverse complement strand
AAGTGGATCGGCTACGTCAAAAGATCTGGGAAAGCCGACATCTGCTGATTGGCAAGGGGAATGCATTACAACCAGCTGCACGCGGAGTCAAATGTGACATCGATGTCGGTGACGCGAAGCCGATCGCTCAAAGGGTGCGGAAGGTGGCGCCTCAGCTCCGAGAAAAACTATCGTATCTGATTAAGGGCCTGCTGCAAGCCAAAATTATCAGTTTCTCAACGTCCCCGTGGGCATCTCCGGTGGTAATCATCGCTGAGAAGAACGGAGTGGATATACGTCTGTGTATTGATTACAGGATGGTTAACGGTCTGACCAGACTGATGGTGTATCCGATGCCTCTAATCAATGAGCTATTGGAAGATTTGGACAAAGTGCTCTGGTACTGCTCTCTAGATATGGCAAGTGAATTTTGGGTGGTGACTATGACGGATCGAGCTCGCGCAATATTCGCATTCGTCACATCATTTGGATTGCTCGAATGGAACCGGATGCCGTTTGGATTAACGAACGCACCCCAGATCTATCAACGTCTGATCGATAATGCCCTCTACGGATTTACCCAAATACCGGAGCTCGAAGGGGATAGATCCGGGGAAGGTCATACGGAAGTGGATCCATTCGAAGCAGGAGAGCCAGGGGATCCTGGGACTCCGTCTGTGTTAGGACGCAGATCCTATATCGACGACATTCTAATCCCGGCGGAATCGTGGGATCAGTTGTGCGAGAGAGTGACATCCCTACTGGAGGCGTGTACTAAGTGTAATATCTTTATCAGTGTGGTGAAGAGCTATTGGGGATGCGCAAGGTGGATTACTTAGGCCATCGAGTCTCCAAGGAGGGATTGGAGGCGAATCCTAAGGACCTGTCTTCGTTAGCAGACTTGTCCTTCCCACAGTCGTTACGGGCGACGCAATCCTTCTCTTGGGCAGTTTGAACTACTACAGTCGGTTCATCGAGGATTACGCACTGTTTGATGCGGTACTATATGAATTGAGAGAGGTATGTTTTGCTGCAATGACCACTCCAGCTGTCCGGATCAAAATCCAACAAGCTCTGGCCCTGGAGATGTCCGATCCACGAAGGAATCCAAGTAGTACGACGCCAGAAGATGACCTAAAACAGGAGCTGAATCCGCCCCGGGATCAAAGGAAAGAGGATCTAATCAGGATAGAGACGACGGATCAGAGCTCGGAAAAGGCGGAGCCTCGGTGGATCCGAGCTCAACACGCATTCGTGGAGCTGAGGAACAGGATCGCGACCACACCTATCCTCCGTCATTTCGATCCGGAACGTCAACCTACGGTGATAGTTTATGCCAGTGACTGGGCAGTCTCAGCAGCTGTGGTACAAGAACATGAAGGGATCTGTCATCCAGTCACCTTCGTCAGCCGGCCACTGAAGCCGAATGAACTGAACTACGGAGCGGTCGAGAAAGAGATACTCGCGCTCCTGCGCGTGTTGGATCTCAATTACAACCTGCTGGTGGGAAGATCCATCCGGATCCTGACTCGACACTCTTTATTAGCTTGGCTGTTCAAGTCGGCCGGGTTACAAGGACGTCTGGGACATTGGGAAACTTTACTTTCACCTTGGACACTGGAGATTGTGAAATGTTCGAAAAGGGAGGACGAGGTCCTGGGAGTTTTGGCCGCGAGTGTCACACCTAGAGCCAAGATGGACGAAGCGCTGACCAGGATCGCTCCTAAGAAAGAGCCCAAACGCCGGATCCAGATCCCGATCCCGACGGTACAAGTGGATGAGGATTTGTACGTCCTGAGTTTCGATGGATCCGCTCGCGTACGACGCGGAGGAGGAGCGTACCGCGCAATACTGTGGAGACTACCCGGATGGGAGGTTGTACGGGCCAGATCCACTTATGCGGAGGGCCTCACCGTCAATGAAGCAGAGTATAACGGGCTCCTGCTGGGTTTGGATCTACTAAAGGGACGGGATCCGAAAAGGCTAGTGATATGTGGAGATTCAAATTTGGTGATCAGACAGGTGCGAGGTGAGATTGACTGCAAAGTCCCAGCCCTAATGCTGTTACGGCAGAAAGTGATGATTTACCTGCGCGGCTGGATGAATCACGAGCTAGTACATGTCAAGCGAGATTGGAATGCCAGTGCGGACAGCTTGGCCAGTGCCGCTTTACGAAATCAATGTGGTGTTGAGGTGGAGAGAGAGGCCGAGCGTCAGGATCTCGTCACGTTAAACCGACTAGACGAAGTGGTGGTGGTAGGATCCGTGAAAAGGACAGTCCAGGTAATGGCTGTCACTAGATCCAGAGGGAGGATTGGATCCAGCCCCCAGATTCTCGATGAAACAATTGTGAAGGGGGTCCGCATTGAGCGGATCCTCAAAGCACAGAACGAAGAAGCGTGGATCTTGGGACTAAAGAAGTATCTGATGGGAGATGTACGAGACCTGAGTCGGGAGGATACCAAATCCTAC
>NW_003303573.1:43274-45401 GCF_000142945.1 Phytophthora infestans T30-4 | reverse complement strand
CGTGCGGCGGAGCTTGGATTCCAGTTCTGTTTGCGCCCGCTTGGTATCCGCCCATTCGGTAGCCGCCTTGTCCCGTTGGAGCTCGCTGTCCACCAGTTTCGCTTGGATCTCGTCGCGCAATTGAGTTATACGCACGAACTCTTCGAGCGCGTAATCTCGCCCAGCAGACGCTTTTTCGAGCGACTCCTTGGTATCTTGCAGCTCCTCAGAGAGTTGAGCCAGAGCTACATCCGGCGACGAGGGAGGTGGATTTGGCGCGGGGGCCCCTCCACGCGCCGACCCTAAGGCGGATTCGCCATGGGTGGATCCCACATAGTCGTTGGTCACCACCTCCTCTTGTGTCAGACGCAACTCGTCACGGAGTCGGTCCAAGCTCGCGTCCGCGGCTGCCCTAGCAGTCTGAGAATCCTCCAGATCCCGCTCGAGGTCGTGGATCCGGGATTGGAGCTGGTGGATCTCAGATCCGGCGAGCGCCATCTCCCTAAGGAGATGGTCGCTGTCATCTCGCATACCATCTCGTTGACGGGAGGCGCGATCCAGCCGTCCGGTCAGGTCGCGGATCTCGACCGCCTGATCAGCCAACAAGAGTCGTAGGTCCTGCGACCGAGAGGCCGCACGGTGCTCCCACCCCTGGATCTCCATAGCCTGGTCATGGACCTGGGCTCGCAAGGTTTGGAGTTGGGTGGCGTGCAAAGACGCAGCTCGGTCGCTAACATCTTGGGCCGCCTGGAGCTCTGCCGTCAAGGTTTGCACCCGATCGGAAAGAGTTTGGGCCAGGGTACGCAGATCGGTGGGCGACATCGAAGAGGGGCTGACCGGAGGAGTGGTGGATGGAGCCTTGCCCGGCGATTGACTGGTACGCTTGGTGGGAGACATGTGTCACGAAGAGGAGAAGGCGGTTGTGGATGCTGGTAGTGCACGTCGTGAACGCTGTTGTGCAGCGCCGACAACGTACAGGAGGCGATTGTGGTGAAGTGCTTTCTCAGAAATAAGAGAATGGGCCTGACGCGGGATCACTATCCCGAATCAGTGACAATTTCAAGTGATTAGAGAGGATTTGGGTTGTCTGGCACGGATGCAAGTTGCCTGTGGTGGATTAGCCATGACGAGCAGCACCCCGTATGAAATGACGATGGATCTGGTATGAGCGATGTACGAGAAGGCAAGATCCACCAAGACTTATCTCGGATCCACCCTTACCTGGATTCACTTAGATGGATATGGGATATACTAAATAAGAGTGGATCGGGGGTGGATCCCTATGAAGGAATGATGGTAGGTGTCCTCTGAAGGTGGATCTAGTAGCCACGGCTAATAAGAAGTCACGATCCACCGCGAGGTGCCCCGGATCCCATACTTCCGAGTTCGGATCCAAGGAGGGAGGATCCCGCATAGAGGGACCTGGATCCAGGGTACAGGGATGATGGATGCTGTGGATCTCGAAGTTTCGTGGGACAATGGAGATCACAAACGGTTGCAAGATGATGTTGGATGATTGGAGAGCCCAGATCCTCGACGAGTGTACACTTACAGTTAAGTGGATCCAAGCGACCTGGATCCGGATGAGTGTACCCATAATAGGGTGACCATAATGATTACGTCATAGATCCGGTGGATCTGAAGATAACACAGCTGGGATGATTGGTCAAGGGAAGAAGGGACATGCAGCCGGGCCTGGTAAGGGATTTAGCAAGTGAAAGACATAGAAGGTAGAAATCCAGGCAGGTATAGGCTTAAGTATCAATACAGTCCACAATTTGCACAGTAACACGCAAGTGCCTTCCTGCCCTTAAGAACCGGAACTACATTGGCCGTACGAGCTAGGAGAAGGTTGGGAATTGCGAATCTAGTGTTGGTAGTGATAACTGGATAATACATTGGCCAGATCCTACAACCTAGTGAGCTTTTCCTTTACTTGTGCAGATCCGACAGGTTAACCGAATTTACTACTTGGTCGGTTACACCCTAGAGGCTCTCAACTCTCACGATCCCGTCACAAGAGGCGGCAAGTACGACGCATAGGAACTACAAAGGCAAGGGAACACACCCGCAAGGCAACCCTACGGCCAGATCCACGATCTAGGCCCCGGGTCCATAAGCTCGAATATTCGCTTAGGATACGGAACC
>NW_003303573.1:41837-42595 GCF_000142945.1 Phytophthora infestans T30-4 | reverse complement strand
CGGCCAAGCATCTCCGACTGGCGTCTGGCTCTCAATCTTATGCGGCATCCTGCAATCAAGATCCTGTCATGCAGATCCTGAATCCACGACAGATCGAAGATCCAAGGGAACCCGGTGAGAGCACCAACGAAAACGGCGAACAAGTTGGTGGCAGTCAAGGATCTATTACGTTCGCTTACGGAGTCAGGCATCGTAGCTGGTGTGTTCGACGCAGAGGATATCTTCGAGCTAGATCTGGATCTCATAGCATCCGCGACGCAGGACCTCTTTGCCAGAGTTAAGTCCATCTCCGGAGAAAGGTCGCGCACTATGGATCCAGTGTCGTCGCCGAGGATCAGCCAAGCTGCGTCCTCGAGCTACGAATCCGCCGCTGAGGAGGAGACACGTCGTCAGAGCCACGACGCATGACTTTAGGACCCTCCGGAGCATCCATGCTGGAAGCGCGGGCGAGGATCCGGGGACAGGAAGTCCCTGTGAACGTGAAGGCTCGGGATCCACTACGCCCTACCCGTGATCTGATACAATCCAGCCAGGATCGAGCCAGATCCGGCAAGAAGCCAGTGGGGTTATCGTCAGATCAGACTCAAGGTAATCGCCTCACGGATCCTGTCTCGCCAGTGGACCAGCCGGCCACAGGCTCTTCCGACACCTCCTCAGGCACCCTGCAGCGGCACTTCGAAGCTGCGATGAGTCGTTTCCTGGCCGAACAGGGTATGAGAACGCCCGTGCCACAAGCGCAAGTGCTCCACGAACATGGA
>NW_003303573.1:40834-41737 GCF_000142945.1 Phytophthora infestans T30-4 | reverse complement strand
TTGCGCCTCGCTCCTCCAGTTATTCCTCTTATTAACTTGCTCTTCCCCGTTTGTGTCTGAAAATATGGGGACGCCAGATCCCATAAT
Organism: Phytophthora infestans T30-4; assembly: GCF_000142945.1. Taxonomy (NCBI): domain Eukaryota; phylum Oomycota; class Peronosporomycetes; order Peronosporales; family Peronosporaceae; genus Phytophthora; species Phytophthora infestans. The sequence goes on along the minus strand of NW_003303573.1, from coordinate 41,650 downwards.
CCACGCCATTATGGAGGTGGCCGTGTATTTGACGTGGTCCCGGGCAAGCTTCCCCTGGACCTAAATAAAACACAGAGTTGATTTTCCTTTCAGACTAAGTTATTTGGTTTCAAGTATCACTGAACTTGTACGCTTCCCCCATCACTACGTGTAAGCAAGTAAACGCGACACCCCAGGGCCCGTTACACCTGGTAGCACTTTGTAGTCCTTCCCCATGACCAAGTTCACGATGAGCCAAGGTATGACGTCTGAAACTCCAGGGCCGACCCTGGAACATGCTGCTTTCCCTCATCTCACTCGTGTCGAGTGGGAAGCCCTTCACCGCCTCGCGGCGGTGTCTGGTGAGACTGTAATCGCGTCGCTGCTGAGCTCAGCGACGTCCGACCAACAACGCCAAGCAGCCCAAGCGTTCATGGAACGCGAGCTAGCCGATGCGAATCGGCGAGCAACAACTCCCGCGCGTTCCTCGAAAAATGATGTCGTGAAGCTAGAGACGTCTACCTACTCCGGTGAAGGAGCGAATCGCCTCCCGCTGAACCGGTGGTTTCGCGAGGTCGACATCGCGATTGCTTCGAGAATGATCGAAGCGCAAGGGACAAAGGTCAATTTCTTATTGTCCCGGTTGTCCGGGAAGGCCAAGGAATGGGCCCTCGGTAAACTTGTCGTTGATCACGACGCATTCCCCACTCTGGAGTCTCTCCAGAAAGATCTCAGGCTCGCGTTCGAGCCACCTCAAGACGAATCCCGCGTGCGTGCCGAGTTCTTCGCCCTTCGTCAAGGCAAAATGACTATGCGCGACTACGTCAAAAGACTCGC
>NW_003303573.1:27415-29003 GCF_000142945.1 Phytophthora infestans T30-4 | reverse complement strand
TCGAGATCAGGTGGTCTTGGGCCGAACATTGAAGAACTTACCCACCAGACGCTGGATCTCGTGTCTTGGGTGTTGGCTCGGGTCCTCCCGAAACTGGATACGCCAAGGTTCAGCTTCATCGATCTCTTGCAGAGCCTCCAATAGGTTCGTAGGTTCTGGGTGGTGGAGGTTGGGATCCTGTAAGTTGGCTTGACGGGATACGGATCCCGGAAACCATGTTACCTTATCCCCGCGTCGAGGAAGGTGCAAGAAGGATGGATCCAACAAAATCGCCACGTCACACCAGCCGTCGTGGATCGCCAACACGAGGATCACAAGAACCTTCTTTCAAGCCCAACCAGCGTGACTGCGTCTGTTGCCGCGCTGCTTGTTGAAGTTAAACAGCCAGGTTGAGCCCCGCAGTTGGGTGCGAGAGACAGGAAACCGAATGGGTGCCTTCCCAGATGGCAATCCGATGCTTGGAAACGAAATCCCGGAAGGCACGAGCGAGCAACCCGAGACGTCCACCAACGTCACTTCGGAAGCTAACCGGATCCACTAGTGTGGTCGTCAGCGTATTCCATGGGGCGGCATTGTGCAATTCTTCCGCATGAGGTCTTGTGACAAGCGAATCCACATAACCAGACGTCCGGATGACATCCTCTTCACGAGGGAATATCCACTCAGCACGGAACGGCAGCTCAGGGAATAGGACAGTGATCTTCATCGTGACGATGGCGACCCGATTCAGCTTCTTGGCGGACCAAGGCTCAATGTCTCTTTTAGCGAAGGCCACAGGGGCGCACCGACCAGGAATGAAGACAGCATCCGGACCAAACGGAGCCACGGGGAGCATACCTGGCAAATAAGAATTAGGAGGAGCGGGGGTCAAGACAGATCAAGGGGATCCGCCACCATGAGGTGATCCCCCTCCACCATCGCTACCCGACCCATCGTCACTGTCGACCTGGATCGCGGATCCCGCAGAGCCGGCCCCGGATCCGGCCGTGTCAGCGACTTGCTGGGGCGGTGTCGAGAGAGATATCCGCCGGGCTTCGGATCTGGATTGGGACAAGGCCCGTCGCGTGTCTTCTTCCAAGACATCATCAGCGACTCGGGCCTCCTCTGAATCCTCCGGACTTTCGTCGTCATTGTCATCGTCGTCGCCATCGTCATCGTCGTCAGGACAGAAGGAATAGGGGCCGGAGGACGACGTACGCTTCGACGACGATCGGATAGGAGGCCCCGAGCCGTCGGACCAATCCGATCCCTCTTCCTCGTCGTCCTCCAAGCTGCCAAGTGTTATACCAGTAGGGATCACACGTTTGGCTTTCCCCTTCCCGGATCCAGTTCCGACAGTCGGAGAGCCGGTAGAAGCCGGTCGGGGAACGGTAGGCACCGTCACCGAAGGGCCAGCAGTGGATCCCGACTTAGCGAAATGGACTTGGCTGTGGATGTGGCTAACCCCGTAGTAGATAGAGCAATGACCGTGGATCCAGTCGAAGCGACTGCCTGGGGACGACGGCGCGATAGTGAATCCAGCCTTGGCAGTCGCTCCAGACTTTGATACAGCGACGGATCCAGCCTTGGCCAGTCGATCCGGACTTGG
>NW_003303573.1:26032-27094 GCF_000142945.1 Phytophthora infestans T30-4 | reverse complement strand
GTCTTAGAGGCCGAACTGGTTTTGGGCGTGGCCTTGGGAGAAGGTCGGACCTGCTTGTGAGGCCGGGGTATCCAGTACCAGGAGCATGGGATGCACTACGCACCCGCCCCACTTGGAGACTGCGGAGCAGCTGAGACGCTAGTGGCAGGAGGCGATCCAGCCAAAGAGGAAAGTGGATCCGAAGATCCAGGGGGAGGAGAAAGGGGATCGGAGATAGCAGCGACCACCAAAGTCAGTCGTCGACGCGCCAAGTCCCGCTCGGACAACCTGCGATCGCGCTCCAGAACCAGCTGCTGGTGCTAAGTACGAACAGTAGCGAGCTGATCCCGTAGCTGTGTCGAAGTTGTCTCGACATCTTTCAATTTGTCACCTAGATCAACATAACGAGTGAATATGGGATTACAAGAAGGAAACAAAGGAGGATCCACATTCTCATGCGACGGATCTTGGAATTCAGTTCCGTCTGCGTTCGCTTGGCATCTTCCCACTCGGTGGCCGCCTTGTCATGCTGAAGCTCGGTATCCGCCAGCTTGGCCTGAATCTCGTCGCGGGCTTGGGTCATTCGTACAAATTCCTCAAGCGCGTAGTCTCGCCCAGCCGATGCTCTCTCGAGCGACGCTTTGGTACCCTTCAACTCCTCGAAGAGAAGAGCAAGAGCCAAATTTGGCGAAGAGGGAGGTGGATTCGGCGCGGGGGGCCCTCCGCGCGCCGACCCTAATGCGGATCCGCCATGGGCGGATGCCACATAATCGTTGGTCACCACCTCTTCTTGCGTCAGGCGTAACTCGTCGCGGAGCCGATCCCAGCTCTCGTCAGCAGCCGCACTAGCAGCTTGGGACTCTTCCCGATCCCGTTCGAGGTCGTGGATCCGGGATTGGAGCTGGTGGATCTCAGATCCGGCGAGCGCCATCTCCCCAAGGAGATGGTCGTTGTCGTCTCGCATGCCATCCCGTTGACGGGAGGCGCGAATCCAGCCCGTCCAGTCAAGTCACGTATCTGCAGCGGGGCTGCCGTAGCTTTAGCGTCAGAGGAAGACGTTCGACTCAAGAGTCACTAATATTA
>NW_003303573.1:7734-25693 GCF_000142945.1 Phytophthora infestans T30-4 | reverse complement strand
CTTTCCTCAGCGAGGTCACGTCTTGTTAAGACGGCGGAGGTTACTACACCTCACACCAGCGTTGTACAGCTCCGCGAGCTCACACACGCCTACGCATCGTTGATGCCCAAATTATCGTCGTCGGCCCACGGCCCAATGTTCCAAGCGCAGCGCGCATCTTGCTCTCAAGCGGTCTCAGACCTACGCTCGCGCTCCGCGCCTACTCCACGAGTTGCAAACCGGTTAGAGCTATGCTCTTGACTCTTCCGAGTTGTCGACAACAGCTCAGCGGTTGAACATTCGCTTCACAAGCGATAGGTCGGTGGTTCGAACCCACCAGGACACAGCCCTCTCGTTCCATGAACTGTTGTCCTTAAATGGACAAGCTTAAGGACAACACCCTTTCAGCTCAGTGGTCGAGAGCTGGCTTTGGAAGCCACAGGTCGGTGGCTCAAATCCACCCGGGCGCAGCCCTCTCATACCATGAGTTGTCCGTTCTCGGACTGACGTACGGGCATCGCCCTTATAGCTCAATGGTAGAGCTCCGGCCTGGCAAGCCAAAGGCCAGTGGTTCGATCCCCGTCCGGGACACCACTTCCGCTGTTACAGCGCATCCACATTTGGATCATGCTCATCGAGCAAGTTGTTTCAAAACAACTATGCGTCTATCGAGACGCTTGTGCCTGAACCTTGTTCAGCACAACACGAAGCACCTGCTTCCTTCGGGACCATGTCCCTATCACTACGAGGTCTCTCCACCTCCTGCTCCCGCTGCGAGCACCGCTCATACGTACGAGCTGGCTGCTGCAGCCACTGGTCAGAGTTGAGCTCAACTACTGACCTGATCGCTCCCCACTCTAGTGGGAGGCGCCCAGCGCCTGGCGACGCTGTCGCACGCCATGATGGCGCTTCGGCTGATGATGTGTCCGGTCGTAAGCGTCAATGCTGTTAGGGCAATCTTGCCGGAGGATAACCTCAAACTCCCATGAGTTCTGTGAGTGAGGGTAACCCCTCCACTTCACCAAACACTGGGTACGACCCTGGCGTCTACGCCACGCCACAAGGCGTTCCACGTAAAAGTGGAGCTCACCATGCTCATCGAGCAGGTCAGGAGGAGGCCTTGCCTCAGCTGGGCTCTCGCGGGGAGAGTCAGCACTTGTTGAAACGGCGTCTGCGTCCATTCGACGCCGGCGTCCACGACGCGAACGTTCACGTTCACCGCCCATCGGTTGATCTCGAAGCGATGATCCACCTTGTGGATAGGTTAGAGCCACCACTGTTGACTCACAACCAGGTCTCGGACCTTGAGCGTCCAGTCGCTCGGCTGAACGTTCAGCTTGCCTTGCTCCTGCATCTCGAGCACTTCGCTCCGCGACCTGTGGCTCTGCCACATGCTGTTGATCAGCCATCTGTGGATCCATTACTTGCTGTCGTTTAGCATCCCGTGGCACTACCACCTGCTGCCTTGCAGCTGTCAGTGGCCCAGCCACCGTTGGTGCCAACGCCTCCGCGCTCACCTGAGCAGGGTCTTGATATGGCTTAAGCAAGCCAACATAGAAGACCGGATGCGTGTGCATCTTCTTCGGAAGGTTGAGCGTATACGCTAGGCCCTTCCTGGCCACTACCTTGAACGGTCCTATGAACCGAGGTCTTAACTTCGTCTTGAAGACTGCAGACACTGCATGAGTAGGTAGGTTTTTAGCGTTTAATAAAACTTGGTCACCGACCTCAAACCTCTCAACACTGCTTCTGCCCTTGGCATCTGCATGTCCCTTCTGCGTGTCTTGGCTTTCAGCCATAGCGTCGCGTTCTTGACGCATTACGCTCAGTCTCAAAGAGACAAAGTCATCGACTTGCTTGCGAACCGCAACAGGGCTGACATCAGCTAGCCGCTCGGCTATCCCTCCCCCACCAAGCCCTGAGCCACTGCGTGGCGGCGTCAGTGGGACGCGAGGGTTAACCAAGCCGTTCACATAGAACGGAGTGTAGCCTGTCGAGGCGTGCACTGCATTATTTAATGCGAACTCAACGAGTGGGAGCATCTGGCTCCAGCGTTTTGGCGCCTCAGCGCATACGCTTCGGAGGGTATCCTCCACAACGCGATTCACGCGTTCGGTTTGACCATCGGTCTGCGGATGGTCCGCTGTGGACATATCCAAACGAGTGCCGAGCACTCTGAAGAGGGACGGCCAGAACTTCGCGGTGAAGCGCGGGTCTCGATCCGAGACAGTTGCCTCAGGCAAGCCATGTTGGCGAAAGACTCGGTCTAAAAACAGCAAAACGGTGCCTTCACCATCTATGGTGTCCGGCACTGCCGCTAAATGAGCCATCTTACTCAATCGGTCTACAAAGACCACTATACCCGTGTTTCCCGCCTTATCCTTGGGAAGGCCAAACACAAAGTCCATAATCATGGACTGCCAGCATCCTCTGGGGACAGGCAAACTCGCCAATGGCGCTGCCGTGTTCGGCGCGGACTTTGTCCGTTGACACGTCTCACACGTGCGTACATAGGTGCCGACCCACTTATACATCTTGGGCCACCAGTACATCGAGCTCACCGAGCCATAGGTCTTCTCCCGACCTAAGCGCCCGCCCACGGGCGTATCATGAACCTCATAGAGGATTCGATACTTTAGATCCTCATCATGAGGAACGACTACACGAGGGTTATCCTCAGAGTCGGTGCTGTAGTACAGCAGGCCATCATCGAGCGAGTATCGATGCAGCCTCGCGCGTAAGCGCCCCGACAATTTCTTGTCAGAACCTTTAAACTCTTCGCTCCCGAGAGCCCGTAGCAGCGCTACGCATATGCCGTCCTGTGCATACGCTCTGCGTATCAAGTCAGGCACTGACGACGTCACTGTCGTGACATGAGCTAATTCGTAGTCCGGCCTGCGCGAGAGCGCATCGGCCACTACATTAAGCCGCCCCGGCTTGTACTTCACCTCGAAGTTATACTCAGCAAAGAAGGAAAGCCATCTTGCCATTCTCTGAGAGAGATGAGGCGACTGTGTCGCAGTGCGTAGCGACGCATGATCAGTAAAGATCACAAAAGGCTTAGAGCCTAGCGGGTGTACCCTGAATTTGACTAGAGCATACTTCATTGCAAGTAGCTCTTTGTCATAGTGCTTCGCTTCGGCGTCTGCTTGTAGTAAAGCACAACCGATTGCAAAATCGGATGCGTCACAGACGACGCTAAACGGACTATCCAGGTCCGGTAGCGCAAGGATCGAAGCCTGGAGGAGGTTCTCCTTCACAGCCTCAAAGGCTCCGTCGTGCTCGACGTTCCAACACCATGGGGCGTCCTTCTTAAGGAGATCTGATATTGGCCGAGCCATCTCCGCGTAGTTCGCGCTGTACTTGTGCAAGTAATTGGCTAAGCCTAGCCACTTGCGTAAGTCGTTTTGGTTCTTGAAAACCGGCCAGTCCACGATGGCCTTAGACTTTGGCAGGATCTGCCCGTAAGCCACGCTTCCCAATGAAGCACTGGAGGAAAGGTATCTCCTCCGCGCCAGAGACGCACTTGTCCAAGTTGGCATACAGCTTATTAGTGTGCATGCACTCGAACACCGCTCGTAAGTGGTCAATGTGGTTATCCACGTCTGACTTTCAGTGCTCGGCACGACTATGGACGAATATATCGTCAAAGTACGTCTGAGCGTACGCCCGGTGGGGCCTAAACAACTGCGTCACAAGACGATTGAACGTTGCTGGTGCGTTCGACAGCCCCTGGGGCATGACCAGCCACTCCCAGAGCATACCGCTCCGAGTACTCACCGCTGTCAGCGGAATGTCGCTCGCTCTCATGAGCAATTGGTAGTAACCATCGACCAAGTCGAGCGCACTGTACAACGTACAGCCTACCATGTTGCTCTGCAGAACATCCTTGCGAGGAATCGGCGTTTGTGCCGGGATAGTGGCCGCATTTAGCTTGTTAGAAGCATGAACAGTGCGCCACTTGCCGTTCGGCTTTCTGACACAGAACGTGGGTGTCGAGTGCGGCGCCTTACTCTCATGCAACATCCCTGCCTCGTGCTTCGCACGGAAGAATGCGTCAGTGACGTCACACTGCTTTCTCGGCAAAGGCCATTGCCTTGTTACGCAGTACTTGGTTCCAGGAACCCGGTCAATCTCATGACACACGCCTCGATCCGGAGGCAGGCCCGTCGGTGGGTCTTTCGAGACAACGTCTTCATACTCCTTCACCACCGGGTAGAAGGGATCCGAAAGATCTTTGAGGATCGTTGATCCACTTCTTGCGCTCAGCGCCTTCTTGGTGTTCTCTAGGACCGTGTCGTCCACGACGGATGAGGAGTTCAACTCCTCCTCAGGTCCCAGCAGGACCACCTCGGCTAGCTCGCCTGCCTTTAAGGCTTCGCCAACCGCGGCAATGGACATCTCGGCCAGCTCTAGTAGAGCTTCTGCAGCGGGCAGAGCGTCAAGGCTGATATCGCCTTCTACATCCCCCGTCACTCCGTTCACGAGTGTATACAGCTGTTCACAGCAATCACGTGGAGCATCACTGCTCGTCACGTTGGACACATCGTCCGACGTCGAAGACGTCACAGACGCCCTGCGTTTTCTTCTCCTCTCCCTCCGCGACCGAGCCGGCCGGATGAGGGCGGTGTGGCGACATCTCCGTCACCACCACCGGGTGCAGCAGCACCATCACTCCTCGCAGATGCTACAGTGTCTCGCAAGACACTCGGCTGAAAGCCAAGAGGTCCTTGACCTTCACACAGTGAACTAGGTGTCACTTCACCTGCATCTCCTGGGCCACGCCCATGATGCCTCGACTGGCAGTCGACCGCGACCCTCGGGTCACGCAGCGATAGGTCATCGACCAGATTCGCACCACTCAGTGGATTACGCGCCACCCCGCGCTCGTCCTCACCAGGACCCAGCAGTTGGTCATTTACCTGACCTGCACCGCTCAGCGGATAACGTGCCGCACCACGTACGCCCTCAGGGCAAACAGCAACCTCGTTGCTAACAATTTCGGACATACCAATCTCCAGCACTACGGCCGCCTCGGCCTCGTGATCGCGCCAAAAGCGCTTCTGCTTCCTAGCAGAGGTGTGTTCATGACTCACCAAAGCCCCACTAGGAGCAGGGTGCGACGCACCCAGCGTTTTCGACTTCCAGTCGATCCATGGCTCATGGCGTTTCAGCCATGCCATGCCAAGGATGAGGTCATACCTCGCATCCAGGTCTAAGACCAAGCAGCGTTCCACGCTATCGAAGTTCTCAAACTTCACTCCAAGGTCGACAGAGACCTTCGACACAGTTACCGGTGTCCGCGTCGCAAGACGGACAGAGATCGTATCTCTCGTTGACACTTCCAGTGCTTCAGCATACAGCTGACTCCCTTCTAGGGTGGAGCGACGGGCGTAGTTGCCCGAGGCTCCCGAGTCAATCAAGACTCTCCATGGCTTTGCAAAGCCCTTCACGTTCGCTTGAACGACCAGCAAGCCCGGCTTGCACACACTCCTCTCGTAAGAGAGCTCAGCTCTCTTCGGGGCTGAGCCCCGTTGCCCTCTACCTCTTCGAGGCACAACAGAACTCAGTTCTTCCCCAGTAGGCCGTCCCGCGCCTACTGGGAGTTGTCGTTTCCCGGCGATGACCCGGAGGTTTGGCTCGCCGGAGCCTCGCGCTTCTTGCGCAGAGGGCAATAGGCCCTCAAGTGCTTAGTGCTATTGCACACAAAGCATCGGCGGATGCCGGCGCGCTGCTCCGCAGCAAGAAGCTCCGCTTTTTCAGCTTCCGCATAGCTGAGGTCCACCGGCTCTGGACCGCTCGAAGAGCTTGCGCTACCAGCGCTCCAACCAGGTCGCGCCGACCTGAAGTCGTGCTCGGCATTCAATGCCACATCCACCGCCTCTTCGAAAGCGTTAGGGTGTACAAGGAACACTTCTGTTCGAGCTGCGCTCACACGAAGTCCCTCCATGAACACGGTCACGCTGACCAGCTCCGGAAGAGGGCCCGCCGCCATTCCGGCGATAAGAGTTCTCCACTCTTGGACATAGTCCAATAAATCCTTCTTACCTTGGCGGGTAGCAAGAAACTTCGACCGGATACGGTACGCCTGATTAGGCGGCGCGAACACGCGCAAAAGCTGTTGCTTCAGCTGATCCCAAGTGGGAAATGCAGCGTCAACAGACGTGCCGCACGTTAGTGCCCATTCGCGAGCGCGACCTCCAAGCCTGGAGATAGCCATCGCCACGCGCAGATGCTCAGACTGGAGCAGACCCGATCCCATGGCCATCTCAACCTCACGGGTCCAGAGAAGGAGATTCTCTCCATCCTTCCCCTCGAAGGTTTTTACGCTCACCATGAGCGGTTTCAGTCTCATAGACTCTTCACGCGTCATCGACGCCGCCGCCGTTGCGGCGCTCATCTTCTCTTGGATGTGCTCCAAGAGCGCGTTCTCGTAGCGGGAGAACGATTCCAGCCTGGCGGTGACAGCCTCTGGACCTTGCGATGCAAGATGAGCCACGCCCTCCGGGCCAAGCAAGGACATAAGCTTAGTAAGCGCGTCCTGCTGCGCCGGGGGCTAATTCGCGAACACGGGGTGTTCCATCCTCGCAGAGGATATAGTCAACCGACTTAGAAGCGGGATTGACTACAAGTGCTACAAAGTGCAGCGGGGCTGCCGTAGCTTTAGCGTCAGAGGAAGACGTTCGACTCAAAGAGTCACTAATATTAAGTTCCTTATCCAAAGGACACTTACAGCCCAAGACCAGGGCTCAAAGGTAATACCTTAACTTTTATGCTTCAAAACCAGAAGTGTATTATTTACTATTATTGCGGCCAAGCCGCCTAGGGGTAAATGTATCTGTTTAACTATCTAGCATAGTTAAACCCAATCAAATGCATACCGTGTGGCTTTCAGCTAACGTACTGAGATACCTTGTTAACTCTCCAACTTATGTACTGAGCGTTTGCTAACTCTCCGGGTACTTCGTACCCCTGTGTGTTCCACACCATGTAACCCCGTTACAGATCTCGACTGCTTGATCGGCCAACAAGAGTTGCAGATCCTGCGAGCGAGAGGCCGCGCGGTGCTCCCACCCTTGAATCTCCATAGCCTGATCATGGACCTGGGCTTGCAAAGTTTGGAGTCGGGTGGCGTGCGATGACGTGGATAACGACTGATAGGCCTACTGAGCCGCGGCCTCTGCGCGTTGATCTTGGTCCCGAGCATTTTGGGCCGTCTGGGGCTCCGCCGTCAAGGTTCGCACCTGATCGGAAAGAGCTTGGGCTAAAGTCCGCAGATCGGTGGGCGACATAGAGGGGCTGACCGGCGGAGTGGTGGATGGGACCTTGCCTGGCGATTTGCTAGTACGCTTGGTAGGAGACATATGGCACGTAGAGGAGGAAGCTGTTGGGGACGCTGGGAGTGTACGTTTGTGTACGCTGTTGTGCAGCGCCGACCACGTACAGGAGGCGATTGTGGTGAAGTGCTTTCTCCAAAATAACAGAATGGACCTAGCAAGGGGTTACTATCCCGAATCAGTGACATTTTCAAGTGATTAGAGAGGATTTGGATCGCCAGGCAGGGATTCACGTTGCCTGAGGTGGATTGGCCATGATGAGCGGCATCCCGTATAAACCGACGATGGATCCGGTATGGATAACATACGGGAAGGCAGGATCCACCAAGGAAGGACTCGGATTCACCTTCACCTGAGCTCACTTAGGGGGATATGGGATATACTATGTACGGGTGGATCGAGTGTGGATCTTATGAAGGAATGATGGAAGGTGTCATCTGAAGGTGGATCTACTATCAGCGACTAACGAGAAGTCAAGGTCCACCACGATATGTCCCAGATCTCATACTTCCGAGTCCGGATCCAAAGGGGTGAGGATCCCACACGGAGTGACCGGGATCCAGGATATGGGGATAGTGGATGCAGTGGGTCTCGAACTTTCGTGGGACAGTGGAGATCACAGACAGTCGCAAGACGATGTTGGAGGATTGGAGAGCTCGGATCCATGACGAGCATACACTTACAGTAAAGTGGATCAAGGCGACCTGGATCCGGATGAGTGTACCCATAATATGGCGACCATAATGATTACGCAATGGATCCGGTGGATCTGATGATAATACAGCTGGGGGGATGGGCAAGGGAAGAAGAGACATGCAGCCGAGCCTGGTAAGGGATTTAGCAGATGAAAGACATAGAAGGTAGAAATCCAGGCAGGTATAGGCTTAAATATCAATACAGACCTCAATTTGCACAGTATCGCACAAGTGCCTTCCTGCCCTCAAGAATCGGAACTACATTGTCCGTACGAGCTCGGAGAAGGTTGGGAATTGCGAATCTAGTGTTGGTAGTGATGACTGGACAATACATTGTCCAGATCCTACAACCTAGTGAGCTTTTCCTTTACACGTCCAGTTCCGACAGGTTAACAGGATTTACTACTTGGCCGGGTATACCCAAGAAGATCTCAACTCGCAAGATCCCGTCCCAGGAGGCGGCAAATACGACGCAAAAGGAAACGCAAAGGCAAGGGAACACACCCGCAAGGCAACCCTATGGCCAGATCCACGATCTAGGCCCTGGATCCACTTAAGCTCGAATATTCGCTTAGGATTCAGACCCAACCACGGACGCAGAGTGAAGGTCTTACCACAACTGCTCCACCCCATCCCTACGTCCCGCAAAGACACTCAAGCTTCACCACTTGAGCTCTTCGGAAGTTACCGAGAGAGCAAGATCATGCCCTACCGACGGGTACACAAGGCGAGGAGAGCTCAGCAGAACACGAACCCCCTCCGTTAGTCGGTGTCTGGGCGCTGTTGGTAAGCCGGATCCAGCAATCTCGCAGATTTTGCTGATCCCGCTACACCACAGGATGGCCAAGCGCCTCAATCGGGCCGTGAGCCAAGCATGCCAGCGACTCCAACCTCGCCGACGATGGGAACGTGAACAGCTGGAGGTAAGTCAGCTCATCTTCTTCTTGAATCATCGGTACCTTGCGTATCACCTTGCATTACTCGTCTTGTTTCTGTGGAGGGCGACACCGAGGTTTCGAACAACAATAGCCTGCCACACTTCCTTCGACGGCAGCGTCATCAGCTGGGCCTCCAGTGCTTCCTAATACGGACTCTTCAACTCCTGTTGCAGCTCCTACGACACTTCCTGTCGTCGCTGAATCCACGGGGATGGCTCCTGATGATCCGCCTGCGCCTGCTGGTGGTCCTCCACCACTCACCGAGGATTCGTTGCGCGCCATGCTGGCTGAACGTACGTAAGCGTCGGTGGATCACATGATGACATCGGTAATTCCGTATTTGACCGCGATGGCTCATCATCAAGTGCAGCCCAACGTTGCGCCTCCTCTTCATGACGATGTTCGCACTCAACGTAGCCTCGAGACTGCAATGGACTTTGACGAGATCCTCGCTGCCGTACAGCCTCTTCCCGATGCGCTAATGGCCCGCCCCGACCGAGTTGTCAGCCTGGAGCGTCAGTTGCGGTTTGCTCAGTTCGAGGCTGCTGCCGCCGTACGTTCGGTGGTACCCGAAATCATGGCCCGTGAGAGCGCGGAGGCGCTCCTCAAGGCTGCCAACGCTGAGATTGAAGCCCTTCACCACAACGTCAAGATTCTCCGCGAGTCGAACGCCAAGAACGACGCCATGCTCGCCACTGTTCAAGCCACTATGGAGCGACACGCGGAAGACTTGAATCGTCTGCACTGCGAGGTCCAAGCTCGGGACGTTTTCATCAACACGTTGCACAAGAAGCTGGCTCGTGAACGCGAGGTGTACAAGTCTTCCATTGGAGCGAATAGCGAGCAGACTCAGAAGCTTCATCTCCTTCTGATAAAGCGTGCCCAGGGCAAGTATGTTGATAACGACACGCTCAAGGGCCTCGAGAACCACAAGACCGTAACACTCGCCTCCTCCAAGTGAATCGCACCCTCCGTGCACACGTGAGTCTGGCCGGGATGGATCCCGAGGTCCTGCGTCTGACTGTTGATGGTACGTTCCACATGTTGTTCTTTCCACCGTGTGTTCAGCGACTAACGTTCATTCAAAATCTTCTGTGACAGGTCCCACCGCGGGCGAGCTGGATCTGGACGCTCTGGAATTGGACCAGGATACATTGGTTGCTTTGCAGCGCATACAGTCTGGTGCCGTGTCCTCGCATGACCCCAAGCTCTTTCTGCAGCTCTGACGCAGGCTGCCCACCAAGTGGCTCATGGAAAACTCCACAAGCGGCTTCGGCAAGGTGGCAAGGAGTCGGACGATTCCGACGAAGACAAGGCTCCCATCCCGACGGATAAGGCCAGTACGTCTATGGCAGCTGTCGGTCTCGGTGATGCGCCACCTGCCGACTCTTCAACCCCCAAATCTGCACGTCGTTCGCTATTCAGCCCGAAGGCATGAAAGCAAGCGGCTCAGAAGAAACGCCAGAAGACTCGCCTTCGTTCTTCTGGCAAGTCGCTCCGGCGTCGTTCGAAGGCTCGCTCCCAGTCTGTGCCGTCATCTCCTCGTTCATGGTCGCCACCTCGCAAGCCAGCGTCATCCTCGACTCCCGCCGTTGTAGACCTCAGCGGTGACCAGAGTGACGTGGAAATGGTTGACTTTGGTTCAAGTGGGGTCCCCTCGGCTGAGGATACTATCACCGAGTCTTCGGGTAACGATGTGGGCTCCGGGGTTCACGATGTCTCCGAACCTTCTGACGCGCCTTCGCCTTCACCTCAAGGTCCTCCCGACGTGGTCAAGCCATCAGCGTCGCTGGTCTCTCCTTCTCCAGCATATATACGTGCCGCTGAAGAGGCCTTGCGTGAGGCTGAGGTAATGCGACTCATGTTCGGCTCAAGTGACGAAGGTGAAGAGTCGGACAACACTGTCCCACCAGGTAAGGCTGTTTCGTCGTCTGCTGCGACTTCCAGGATGGTTGAAGTCTCGGGAGTAGTTTCTACTGCAGGGCCTGCCCCTGTTGAAGCTGCTCCACAAGCCTCCGTGTCCTCAAAGCCGGCTCCGACTGTTCCAACGGCTACCGCACCAAGTGTCTCTTCAACTGACTTTCCGATGGAGATTGATGACGGTGGCAATGGTGACGATGATCGTGAGGATGACTTGGATGATGACGAACGTTCGGTGGATGATTCGCCTGGTGATACAAGTGGTGGCAGTGATGTTCCGCCACCCACCGAGCATTCAAGTACAGCTGACGACGACGATGTTGAAGATTCCAACAGCAACTGAAGCGGTCTTGGCCCTGCTCGGCCTCTGACTCCTCCGCGGCCAAACGTTTCGCCAATGGTGACTTTTCCAATCATAATCGGTGGTCCGCCTCCTCCGTCATCGCCAAGTTCACAAGCGCCACCATCTTTTCCCTCTGCTCCTGCGTCTCCTCGCTCGTTTTCTCGAGCTCTCGATGCTGGGCCTGGGCGCCAGATTACGGCCACCTACACTTCGGTGCCGCGTCGAGGCGGCGTACCGTCGGTTGAGCCGTTGCCTCACCGCGTGCTACCTGGAGCTCGCCCGACGGTGTCGGCTTTGTCCACCTTGCCACCGTGGGTTCTTCATTATCTGGATATGGAGCTCACCGATGCGGGTGCCAAGAGGTGTTTCGAGCGTCTATTGAGCATGACATACCGGAAGCAGCCGGTGAAGTAATCATCCCTACGTCGTTGGAAGGCCTCCAAGCGTACTTCGCCTACTCGAATCCCGATCATCTGTACCAGCAACTCCGGCGGCTTTATCCCCCCAGGCGTGTCTCTCCGACTCCCTCAATTTTGACCCAAGCGTCCCTATATCCAAGCGTGTCCCAATCGAGACCCGCCTCAAGATGATATGGGCGAATCTTCGGGGTGACGGCGGCAAGCAGGGTGACCTCGGGTTCGCGTTATGGGAGCGTCTCCACTGGTTTCCGCTAGCTGGTATCGAGCGGGGCCTCATCGAGGAAGCCAAGAAGGTCGCTCACGACAACGAGCTCTTGAAGGACCTGGGAGCTCTGATGAAGAAGCTCTTCAGTGAGCGCGACCGTCGCGCCGATCGTCTTCGCAACAAGTACCGCGAGCAATACATGGCGTGGAGTCGTGACTCGGTTTCTTCTTGTTCCTCTGATCCACCGTTCATTCGGCCCGAGCTGCTCTTGGAGCCGTCGAGGCCGTGGTATCCTATCGAAGACTTGTCGTTCGCTCCACGAACTTCTGACTGGCTTTCTGAAGATCCGGCTCTCGACGCTTGCCAGCCTTGGCGTACTGGATGGACGAGCGCGCCGCACCAGCACCCGTACAACACTACGTACTGCCTGTGTCAGTGCAATCCGGAGCCCTTCAATCCTCGTAATACGCGCTTTGTGGATGTGTACCGCAGTGTGGTCGTCGATCCGGCTCTGGCTCCACCTGAGCTTGTTCCGACCTGGCGCGACCTGTTTGACTCGCCACCGGTTACTCCACGTCCTGCTCCGACTGATGCCCCTATTGAAGCTGGTGCCGAGAGCTCGCAGGCTCCGGATGCGGTTCCATCTGACGAGGTTCAGCTTCCCGACGAAGAGGAGAAGTAGAGTGAGGACTCGACTTCGTTGCACTCTTGGCTACCGCCGCCAGGCAATTAGGATCACTTTGAATCCTCGCTGCATGTTCCACAATGTTTTCCGACGTTCCAGCTAACTGTTGAGGGGTTAAGCGAGTTTTCGTTTTCAGTGGTCGCATTGTTGTCGACATTCATGTTTCTTATTCTTAATCCACTTCCAAAGCGTAATCATGTTCATGTTGTTCTTGAAATGCATATACAAATTGTTGTTGCAGTAGCTTGTTTCGTCTGTTACCACATGCTGCACCGTCCTATGGGCCGTTCACACGTGATCCTGTCACGCTAGTCTTCGTCCTCAACTTGCGCCACCTAGAGCCGATTCTCGCTCTTCTTGGCTCGCAAGTAATCGTACAGCAGACCTCCACATGACAAGTTGGATGCTGTTTCCCAAGTTGGATCTTCGTAGCCAACCCCCTTGACTTTGAACTCGCGTACAGCACGCTCCGTGCTCGTCGACAGTAGTGTTCTATCGCGAGGATGGCCTCGACTTCATACTCGCCGGCAACTTGGTCTGGTTCCCAGCTGTATTCAGGCAACAACTCCTCGTCGAAATTGAGTCTTGCTTCATTAGTCGCGTCTAGTACCAACCGAGGCTTCGGTCGACTGCTGAATTTGTTGACGGCCTTGCGTCTCGACACATGCACCACTGGGTAGAAGCGATACCCACTTCGGTGTGGTAGTTCCAGCTCGTACGCGAACTCTTCCACCTTGCGCTTGATCCGAAAAGGTCCATGCCACCGGTGAGCTAATTTCTTTGTCAGGCCTGGTTTGACACGTTCCATGTACAACTACGCCCGGCTCTCAATCTCAAAAAAGATCTCAGTGGGGCTCCTACAGGATCGTTTGTCTCTATCAAAGCTTCTGGAGGGTCCACCGAGTGTTCGTTTCCACCGGGTGGAGGTACAGCAGCTTTTTCCAGTCGACTCAGGGCATCATTATGCTTTTTTGCCCTTCGCTCCTTTTCTACAGCCTGATAAACTTCACCATAGAGAGGGCGATCTCGTGTTGTCGATTGATTTCGCGTCGCCACGCCAGTGTGTCAGACTGCTTGCCGAGTCCTCGTTTGAGTGATGACGACATCGCCCGCAACGTCGACTGCGCATACCAACCGTGAACGAGGTAGAACGGTGTTTCCTTCTTCGTAGTGACCTGAGTGTTGGAGATCGCACCTTGTGCCACCTGCGATCTGCACAAGTGGCGCAAGTAACTACACAAGATCATGTACGACAGGAACCGCTTCCACAATCCCATATCAAGAAACCAACAGTAACACCTATGCATGCAGAACTAGCCGACACGTAGCTAGCTAGATAATCTTCTCATTCTAAATCTTAGCTGGTGCGAGGCACCACAACAAGGAGCAACCTTGTTCTCACCAAAGTGCTCCTCGAACACTGAAAGGTATTAATAGCAAACAGCAGCTTGTCGGCGATTTCGTCCCAGTCTTGCTGTAGAGGATCCTCCGCGTTCCCTCGTACGGAACCCATCACTGACTTCACCGAGCGCTCCTGCTGTTCTCTAGCCTGTGGCCGAAAGCTCAAAGTAGCCCGTGCCCTTGCCTGCATCATCTCCGCGAATGCTTGGAGCACCTCGCTCATGAAGTGTGGGTCGCGGTCATGCCTGATCAATGATGGGGCTCCGAACCGTCGGTACATACATTCTTCGAGCACAAAGAGCAACACTCAGCGCCGTTGTATCTAACATAGCATTGGCAATAACGAATCCCGTGAACGAGCACTGAAAAAGGAACAACGCAGTGTTGCCCTTGCGAGACTTTGGTAGTGGGATCACAAAATCCATCGAGACGATCTGGAACGGTCGTTCGGCTAGTACGTTACCAACGAAGCTGCGGACGGCTTTTACTCGAGCTGCAATCCGGACATGACTTCACATGCTTCTCCACGTCAGCGTACAAGCCGATCCAATAATAATCGGACTTAACGCGATGGAACATTCTCACCACACCTTGATGTCCACCTTTCGGCGACTCGTGACAGTTCTGCAAGACCTCTTGAATCATCGTTGTCGGTACCACAAGCCGCAGCTTGGTCTCTTCTTGCCAACCGTGGTCGTACCGACGATTCAATCCAAGATAGTGAAGCACGCCGTCTTCTGATAACACGAATCGGTCAGCATACTTCCAGGCATCTCGAGCTTCTTTATAGCTCATCTCTTCTGCTTGGCTCTGAAGCACCTTCTTGATGTTAGATCACTTCTGCTCCTCGGCTTGTGCCACCATTATCCGTCTGCGTCGTTCTCGTTGTATTGCTACCGGGTCAACATCTTCCGCATCAGGAAATGCCGCTGGCACAGTCTTGTGAGGATGGTCTGGCAAATCTTCGCCGATTGAATCTTCGTTGGACGTCTCTCGTCGTTCGTTATGCTGTTTTTGAGCTTTTGAGACCCCCTCCGAGTGTTCATCGGCAAACCTGACGCGTTTCTTGGCTTTCGTCTGTCGCCTAGGCATCACAGCCATATTATTATAATCGCACTCTGGTGAGCTGTAATCAACTACGAAATTTTCGAACGTTTTCCACTTTGAAGACTCGCTGCCTGACAGTACATGTACTTGACGCTCTGCTCCACGTGACGAAACATCTACCGAGTCTTCATCCGGCTCGTAGACCATTTCCTGAATGCGATTCAGCGACACCAATTCCGACTTGCGAGTTTCAGCCAAGATGACACGACTGACTTTCGATTCCAGCGCTTCAGTGGCTAATGAATCCGCGGCAGCGTTGTTTTCTCGTAGATCGTGAAGGTATTTCACTGATCGAAACTTGGCCGCGAGTTCCTTGTGAATATTCAGCAGTGCTAGCAGAGTTTCCTTCCTGCATGCGATCACCCCTAGTGATTGCTGAATCGCGAGCTTTGAGTCACCGACGATGACTAAATCCTCGACACCGTGCGCAATAGCAGCCTTGACATCGCTAATCATCCCTGTGTACTCTGCCTCATTCACCGTGGTGGCCGAGAGGTAAGCGTTTGCAGCAATCACTATCTTCCACTCAGGAAGACCCCACAACACCCATGAACAGCTCCCGTAGCCACCGTACTTCTCTGGCTTCGCTGATCCGTCAAAAGACATGACTAATTCATAGTCCCTGATACCTTCAGGCGAAATTTTATGCGACAGAAAGTCCACCTTGGGCTGGCAGAAGATGCTCTTGGTGAAGCTAATGCTGATCCGACACTGTGCA
Organism: Phytophthora infestans T30-4; assembly: GCF_000142945.1. NCBI lineage: Eukaryota > Oomycota > Peronosporomycetes > Peronosporales > Peronosporaceae > Phytophthora > Phytophthora infestans. The sequence goes on along the minus strand of NW_003303573.1, from coordinate 9,946 downwards.
AATCTTGCCAGCAATCGGTCCAGCGTCGCCAGGCAGCTGTCGAAATCCTCGCCACCGAAACAAATATCATCCACAAACGACCGTCGACCAAATACAGGTACCAGCGATGATTCGTCCGGTTCCCCGTTCGTAAACATGTCAGCGACGGGGCTGTTGACGAGTTGTAGTACAGGGTCGGTCTCCACCGGTGCTTCGCGGTCAGCCGCGAACTTCATTTGAAACGAACCCTCGGCGCTTGGCCCACGACATTCCATGGCTTGTTCTTCAGCTAAACGCATCTTCTCCGAGTATTCAAACCAACCTCATTTAGGTTGAACGAACCCCCAGAGCGCATTGTCGATCATGTGCTGGTAGATCATCGGCGCGTTCTTTAACCCGAAGGGCATGCGTAACCACTCGAAGTGTCCGAGTGCGCAGACAAACGCCGATACTTTACGTGCTCACAAGGTCATCATGACCGCCCAGAAGCCGCTTGCAGCATCCAGCGAGCAGAACCATAGGTAGCATTCGAGATCGGTCAACCGATCGCCGACTAGCGGCATAGCATGCTCCATGATTGCGGTGATAACATTCATGTGGTGAAGTGCTTTTTCAGAAATAAGAGAATGGGCCTGACGCGGGGTCACTATCCCGAATCAGTGACAATTTCAAGTGATTAGAGAGGATTTGGGTTGGCTGGCACGGATGCAAGTTGCCTGTGGTGGATTAGCCATGGCGAGCAGCACCCCGTATGGAATGACGATGGATCCGATATGAGCGACGTACGAGAAGGCAAGATCCACCAAGACTTACCTCGGATCCACCCTTACCTGGATTAACTAAGATGGATATGGGATATACTAAACAAGAGTGGATCGAGTGTGGATCCTATGAAGGAAGGATGGTAGGTGTCATCTGAAGGTGGATCTAGTAGCCACGGCTAATGAAGAGTCAAGATCCACCGCGAGGTACCCCGGATCCCATACTTCCGAGTTCGGATCCAAGGAGGGAGGATCCCGCCTGGAGGGACCTGGATCCAGGGTATAGGGATGAGGGATACAGTGGATCTCGAACTTTCGTGGGACAATGGAGATCACAGACGGTTGCAAGATGATGTTGGATGATGGGAGAGCTCAGATCGACGACGAGTGCAAACTTACAGTGAAGTGGATCCAAGCGACCTGGATCCGGATGAGTGTACCCATAATAGGGTGACCATGATGATTACGTCATGGATCCGGTGGATCTGAAGATAATACAGCTGGGATGATGGGTCAAGGGAAGAAGAGACATGCAGCCGAGCCTGGTAAGGGATTTAGCAGATGAAAGACATAGAAGGTAAAAATCCAGGCAGGTATAGGCTTAAATATCAATACAGACCTCAATTTGCACAGTATCGCACAAGTGCCTTCCTGCCCTCAAGAACCGGAACTACATTGGCCGTACGAGCTCGAAGAAGATTGGGAATTGCGAATCTAGTGTTGGTAGCGATAACTGGATAATACATTGGCCAGATCCTACAACCTAGTGAGCTTTTCCTTTACTTGTGCAGATCCGACAGGTTAACAGGATTTACTACTTGGCCGGGTATACCCAAGAAGATCTCAACTCGCAAGATCCCGTCCCAGGAGGCGGCAAATACGACGCAAAAGGAAACGCAAAGGCAAGGGAACACACCCGCAAGGCAACCCTACGGCCAGATCCACGATCTAGGCCCTGGATCCACTTAAGCTCGAATATTCGCTTAGGATTCAGACCCAACCACGGACGCAGAGTGAAGGTCTTACCACAACTGCTCAACCCCATCCCTACGTCCCGCAAAGACACTCAAGCTTCACCACTTGAGCTCTTCGGAAGTTACCGAGAGAGCAAGATCCCGCCCTACCGACGGGTACACAAGGTGAGGAAAGTTCAGCAGAACACGGATCATCGGGGGACCCCCTCCGTTAGTCGGTGTCTGGGTGCAGTTGGTAAGCTGGATCCGGCAATCTCGCATATTTTGCTGATCCCGCTACACCACAATGGTGCGCGTGCCCGGATCTTTTGGTGACTCGGGATTTCACCGTGAGTCCCAAGAAGATGCTCAAGTGAAGATTGAGCCAGGGGAAGAGGCGTCGTCGGAAGTCGGATCGACGAAGACGCTGCTGAATGAAACAAGATCCGCGGATCGATGGCGTTTTGGGAGGAACTCTGTCGACGGAAGAGAGGTGGATCCGGATCCGGATCTAGAAGA
>NW_003303573.1:0-3651 GCF_000142945.1 Phytophthora infestans T30-4 | reverse complement strand
AGAACCACTGACCACGGAGGAGGTCTCGAGGCGACGACATCCAAGCGGATCCAGGGGCGAGCGAACCCGCGGAAGTGGATCGGCTACGTCAGAAGATCGGGGAAGCCGACATCTGCTGATTGGCAAAGGGAATGCATTACCGCCCGCTACCCGCGGAGTCAAATGTGACATCGATGTCGTGGACGCGAAGCCAATCGCTCAAAGGGTGCGAAGGTGGCGCCTCAGTTTCGAGAAAAACTATCGGATCTGATTAAGGGTCTGCTGCAAGCCAAAATCATCAGTTTCTCAACGTCCCCGTGGGCATCTCCGGTGGTGATCATCGTTAAGAAGAACGGAGTGGATATTCGCCTGTGTATTGATTACCGGATGATTAACGGTCTGACCAGACTGATGGTATATCCGATGCCTCTAATCAATGAGCTATTGGAAGATCTGGATAAAGTACTCTGGTACTGTTCTCTAGCTATGGCAAGCGGTTTTTTGGGTGGTGACTATGACGGATCGAGCTCGCGCCATATCCGCATTCATTACACCGTTTGGACTGTTCGAATGGGAACCGGATGCCGTTTGGATTGAAGAATGCGCCCCAGATCTACCAACGCCTGATCGATAACGCCCTCTACGGATTCGCCCGAATACCAAAACCCGAGAGGGGTGGATCCGGGGAAAGTCATACGGAAGTGGACGCATTCGAAGCAGGAGAGCCAGGGGATCCTGGGACCCCATCTGTGTTAGGACGCAGATCTTATATTGACGACATTCTAATCCCGGCAGAATCGTGGGATCAGTTGTGCGAGAGAGTGACATCCCTACTGGAGGCGTGTACTAAGTGGAACCTCTCTATCAGCGTGGTGAAGAGCTATGGGGGGATGCACAAGGTGGATTACTTGGGTCATCGAGTCTCCAAGGAGGGACTGGAGGCGAATCCTAAGGACCTGTCTTCGTTGGCAGACTTGTCCTTCCCACAGTCGCTACGGGCGATGCAATCCTTCTTGGGCAGCTTGAATTACTACAGTCGGTTCATCGAGGATTACGCACTGTTTGCCGCGGTACTATATGAATTGAGAGAGGTAGACTTTGCTGCGATGACCACCCCAGCTGTCCGGATCAAAATCCAACAAGCTCTGGCCCTGGAGAGGTCGGATTCACGAAGGGATCCAAGTAGTACGACGCCAGAAGAGGACCTAAAACAGGAGCTGGATCCACCCCGGGACCAACGGAGAGAGGATCCAGTCTGGATAGAGACGACGGATCAGAACATGGAAAAGGCAGAATCTCGGTGAATCCGAGCTCAACACGCATTCGTGGAGCTAAGGAGCAGGATCGCATTCACACCTATCCTCCGGCATTTCAATCCGGAACGTCAACCTACGGTGATAGTTTATGCCAGTGAGTGGGCAGTCTCAGCAGCTTTGGTACAAGAACATGAAGGGATCTGTCATCCAGTCACTTTCGTCAGCCGGACACTGAAGCCGAATGAACTGAACTACGGAGCGGTGGAGAAAAAGATACTCGCGCTTCTGCGCGTACTGGATCTCAATTACAACCTGCGGGTGGGAAGATCCATCCGGATCCTGACTCGACACTCTGCGCTAGCCTGGCTGTTCAAGTCGGCCGGGTTACAAGGACGTTTGGGACAGTGGGCAGCTTTACTCTCGCCTTGGACACTTGAGATTGTGAAATGTTTGAAAGGGGAAGACGGGATCCTGGGAGTCTTGGCCGCGAGCATCACACCTCGAGCTAAGATGGATGAGGCGCTGACTAGGATCGCTCCTAAGAAAGACCCCAAACGCCGGATCCAGAATCTCGATCTCGAAGGTTAAGGGTGGAAGGAGGAATCTGTTAAGTCCTGTATTTTCCATGGATCCGCTCGCGTACCACCGGAGGAGGAGCATACAGCGCAATACTGTGGAGACTGCCCGGATGGGAAGTTGTACGGGCCAGATCCACTTACGCGGAAGGCCTCACCGTCAATGAAGCGGAGTATAACGGGCTCCTGCTAGGTTTGGATCTACTAAAGGGACAAGATCCCAAAAGGCTGGTGATTTGTGGGAATCAAATCTGGTGATCAGACAGGTGCAAGGTGAGATTGACTGCAAGGCCCCGGCCCTAACACGGTTACGGCAGAAAGTGATGATCCACCTGCGTGGTTGGATGAATCACGATTTGGTGCATGTCAAGCGAGATTGGAATGCCAGTGCAGATAGCTTGGCCAGTGCCGCTTTAAAGAATCAATGTGGTGTCGAAGTGGAGAGAGAGACCGAGCGTCAGGATCTCGTTACATTGAACCGACTAGACGAAGTGGTGGTAGTTTGATCCGGGAAAAGGACAGTCCAGGTGATGGCCGTCACTAGATCCAGAGGGAGGATTGGATCCAGCCCCCAGATTCTCGATGAAACAATTGTGAAGGGGGTCCGCATTGAGCGGATCCTCAAAGCACAGAACGAGGAAGCGTGGATCTTGGGACTAAAGAAGTATCTGATGGGGGATGTACGAGACTTAAGTCGGGAGGATGCCAAATCCTACAGTATTATCGCTACGGATTACGCAGTGGATCTGAATGACTTGCTCTTCTATTGCCCCCCTACGAAGAGAGTCAACGAGGACCGGGATGGATTGATGAGACTGGTGATGCCAGAAACCTTGCAACAGGATGTCCTACACCACTACCATGCTAGCCTGGAAGGCGGACATCAGGGTATTGGTCGGACCTACCAACGGATCCGGGAATGTTTCCACTGGAGAGGACTATTCAAGAGCATACAACGATACGTCGGTGAATGCGTGGATTGTGAGACAGGCAAGGGCAGGCCCACAATCGAAGGGGAGTCACCTGGGAATATCCAAGCGACTTACCCATTCCAAATCATAGCCATGGATCATATCCCCTCGTTGCCCAAGTCGTTCAAAGGAATACAGAATTGCTGATTTGGGTGGACTTGTTTACCGGATACGTGATAGCCAAAGCTAGTGCGTCTAGAACTGCGCAAACCATTGCTGAATCGTACGAGGAGTGCGCTTTCCGAAGATTTGGAGCTAGCGAGATGATTAGGCATGATCGGGAGCCAGGCTTTATGTCTGACTTCTTTCGAGCCTTCAACCGAATCCTGGGGCAGCGACAGCGGGCGACTATGGCATATCGTCCTCAAGCCAATGGATCGGCCGAGCGCATGGTACAGAAATCACGGGGGCGCTCAAAAGAAGTTCCAGGTTTGGGTTCCCAGAGGGTTTGGGGGGGGAATTAGCCCAAAAACGATCTTCCCTCTTGGCGATTAAAAACCCCCCCCCCAGAACAGAATCCGGGAGTGTTTCCCCCTCTTTTTTGTGTAGTACAGGGGTGGGGATCCCAAATCCACCCTGGAAGCGGCCATCCCAGTATGCAGCACCAAGAAGAGAAACCGAGATCCAAGGCGATGGCGACACCAAGTCCAGAAATACTACCGGCAAGCTAGATCCCAGGTGAACGAACGACTGCGGAGTGCGATACAGGATCGAGCGGATCGACACAACGAAGACGCCCGTCCACATCAAATCCAAGTGGGATCGCAAGTGTGGCTTTATTTGGATCGAGTGAAAGAAGGGTACGCCCGCAAATTGGCCCATCTATGGCATCCGTTGGAATACCTAATATTTTACGCACGTTAGTAATTG
>NW_003303572.1:212139-220197 GCF_000142945.1 Phytophthora infestans T30-4 | reverse complement strand
AGGAAGGCTGCACGTCGACGTCTCTGTTAGTTTGAGGGGAATCCGGAACGTCGAATGCGCGGTATGACCCCTGGTTAACATAGTGGCTGCAACCCCGCTCGATGCAACCGTGATGGCAACCTTACGTTGCATCCGAACGTGAGCGAGTATTTGCTCGAGTAGAAGCGACTTTCCTGTTCCACCTGGACCATCCAAAAAGAAAAGCTTCTCCCCTCCAACCGGTCTGCTCACAGCAGCAATAACTTGGTCAAAAATATCCCTCTGGCTGCTGTTCAAGTGGTCTGCCTGCTCCGCAACATGCTCCAGTTCGTTTGGGGGGGTACGCGTCAATCTCTTGCTGGACATCATCAACAGACGCTGTATCCGAGTCGTCCACTTGAGCAGATACATCGTCGTAATCGGCTAGCAGAGGAAGGCCGTATATGTCGAGGGACCTTTGGTTCGAAACCAAGTAATCAGCCATATTCTTCAACGCCTTGTACTCCGCCATTCGAAGACGCACCTCCTCTTCGCGTACATTATGCAGGTCTGCGTCTCTTTCCTCAATGCTTCGAGCATGGTCCTCTGACATATCCTTCTTGAACCTGTCCCATAGATCTTTGGCATTACCAGGCATGGAGTAAACCAAAATGATGCCGAAGAGCTGGCGTAGCTGGTACGGCATCTTGACCTCGGCGGCTTCGCGTAAGCAATGTATCCTCTCGTCGTCATTTTCCAAATACCCAAGCGCCAAAGCTGCTTACTGATATATAGGATGTTCCGTACCATCAACCGTTCGAAGATCCGCGAAGGACTTAGGCGAGCGTCGGTTACACAGGAGAAGTCGTATATAGAAGCGTTCCGGGTCCTGCGGAGATACGTGTACCAAGCGTCCCAGAGAAGCAACGTACTTCTTATACGGTTCCCACGTCTTGTGTTCCGTCCACCTGTACTTCCGCGGTACATCCTTGTACAGTAGATTGGCCGTAGCTTCTGGGTTACGCGCGCACAGCTTGAAAAACTCCGTCAGCATTGATCTGTCCCCGCGGTTAATCAAGCTGTGAAGCTGGGGGGGGGTCGTCGCTTGGTCGCGATAAGCAACCTTGCTCATTCCTTCCAAATGGATAGGTAGCGTCACGACAGAATGTGTTGATCCTAGTGTTGGATGCATGAATAGCCGCGTGCAAGCTTCTACCGGAGAAATATACCTCCCGAGGAGATACTGAAGAATTTCGTTCGCCCGAATTTCTTCGCCTTCAATCGTTATTGTCGTCATGTCCGAGCCCTTGTAGACGTACTTGTAGATGTACTTGATGGCCTTGTTCGTGGCACAAACCCCGACGTTGATGTGGCAGCTGTATTTCTGCGACAGGAACGGATTGTACGGGACCACCCTTTGATTGATGGTCGCGTTGTCCCATACTTTCCCCTTATGGCACAAAATTCCATCCGGACGGCGATCACGCTTGTACGTGGGGTATTTGTCGGGGGTCATCACCGTTTCGTTCGCGAGCGCCTTTGAAAACTTCTTGGAGCACCTTCCGTTCTTCATGCACGGGCAGTTCGGGTTCTGTTGACCACAGGGTCCATGCAGCATATTGGAAATCGCCGTATCGTACAGCTCGGGGTACTTCTCTTTATCCGGGAGCTCAGCGGACACCAGCTTATCGGCGTCTTCCTTGGTAGTGGGCTTGTCCTCCGGACGCAGGATAAGCAGTATGTGGGCGTGGGGAAGACCACGCTTCTGATATTCCACTACATGGACTCGAGCGGCTTGAATCCCCAGCACACCCTCATCGAGATCCTTGTTAAGAGCTTTTAGTTTCTCCATGAACACGCGAGCCACGATGTCCGGTCGGTCGGATGCTTTCTCTCCACGGCGTAAGTTTTCCTTGATCTCAGGCCAGTTCGGGTTGCATGTCATCGTAATGAACAGGTTCGGGGCTCCTGTTTCACGGACGATAGCCATGGCATCCAAGCAGCGTTGGTACATGTAGCGGGGGCCACCTGTAAACTTTGGAGGTATGATGATCTTGCGGCCAACCTCACCCGCATCTTGCTCCGCTGACTCCTGATCCGTGTTATTCCCACGCCGAGTCCCTACGTATGGCCGCCTCGTCGTCAGCTGCCATTCTGTGGATTTCAACAGACTCGCCACGCAACGCGTCCGTGAGTCCCTGGAGGGTTTCCAATCGATACTGGAGCTGGTACTTCTTGATGAAGCGCAGGCGCTCTTGTTCGCATTTGGCCCATTGGTCAACGCAGTATTGCTGCGTCAGTCGCCCACCGCGCAGGATAAGAGAATTACTAACCGTCCGGTCGTAAAACAGATACGCCTCATATTCTCGAACGGACATGGTTAGGGGGTCACCGTGGCGATCGACGGGATTACCAGCGTACGGGATATCGTAAGTCCAACCATTCTCCCCGTACGGAAAGAGTAGAGGGTACTGCAGCGGGTCGTAGGTAACGCTCGTCTCAAAGATGCGCTTGAAACCTCCTCCTGTCGTGTGTAGGATTATATTCCGATGCTCAGCCGCATTTGTATCGATCACAACGGCTGCCACCTCTGATGCAGTTGGGGTGTTATGCGTACCCGTTCGCATTCCGTGTGACGTGCAGACGCAGCCTAAGGTGATCCCCCTCCGATAGAAAATTACTCAAGGCTAATGACGGATCATGCTCATCAACGTCTTCCCCTGCCGCTCGGCGTCGTTCGTGCTCTCTGATGGCTGCTGCATACGCATCCCAGCCACGATCTATCAAAATTCTACGCGCGTTGATAAATTCTTGTGTGTACGGATTGTGCGCCACCATCATCTGGTCAATCGTTTCCATGACGGCGCGATCGAGGCCTTGCATCATGTTCATACGGCTTCGCACACGTGCATCCATGTCTGGATCGTTAAAGTAAACTTAGGCATACATGGAGCGGCCGAATGTTGGAGGTAGTAACGAACCCAAGCGATGGCACACTGACCCTTGTACCCGGAAGTTGTAGACACCATTCCGTGTCACGCTTTCGTCGACGTTGAGAGGCCGAGACCGCGAAGCTCCCATGGACGTAAATGCGAATACGTTGTTGTAGGCTCGGATTGACCGCATGAAGGTCGGGTTCTCGAAAAGTGATAGTGGAGCATCAGGTGCTGTTCGCGAAGATGGAACAAACACCAGTCCGTTACAACAGCAGCAGCCGTCTGTCTCTTTGGGAAACTTCCAAGCGTTACAGTAGTGACAAACACGCTCGTTCTCTCGGTTGTCGACCATGTAACGCGTAAAGTAGCGACGACCCCCGAAAACTGTGGAATGGTCAAACCTTTCGTGGTGTGCGAGGCCCTTCTTATACAGCCGAGACCGCCGGCGGAACCGCTCTTACTCTTTTCGCTGATCCCTTTGTTCTTCCGTCATTGCTTCTCTTCGTGCTCTGTGCGCGGCTGCGTCCCGATCACGCTCTGCTTGACGCTGCTCATACGTCATGCTCCCTCTGTGGTCTCTTCGTGAAGCCGTATTTTGATCGCGCTCAGATTGACGCTGCTCATCTGACATGCCTTCCCTGCGAGCTTCGTGCTCCACTGCATCGCGCATCCTTTCATTTTGACTGGCCTCCTCTGGTCTTGTGGCTCTGTCGTTGGCTTGCGCGTCGCGGCTATATGATCGATGAACTGAGAGACTTTCTGACTCCAGTCGACCCCGTCAGACCCTCGCTTGTTCGGCATTTCGGCCGCAGTCTCGAATAACCTGGGATTCAGATCTGTTAGCTCTGCGTATGCGCTTCCTCTCCGCGTCTTTCTCTCGTGCCCGTTGTTTTTGTGAGCTCGTCATAGCAGCTCGCCTGATCGGCGTTGGTGCTCGGCAGGATTATCTTCTTCTGTCTTCTCCTCTCGCTCTACCGCCGGAGCAAGAACTCGTATCGCTCCGGATTCAGTTGATGCTGGGGCTTAAGCTAACTCGAGCTGCTCCAACTCTTGGATTGCCTTGCGGTAGCGCGCCTCTGCGTTACGAAGCCTTTGCTTACGGAGCTGCCTCTCCTTCCTCGATTCCAGCTGCGTTGGAGAGCGTTCTCCCGTCGAGCGCGTTGTACACGCTCATCTACTTCCTCGCGGGTAAATCTGATCAGTAGACACCATTAGGCGAGTTAATTCCGCACGAAATCTCCCTACACAGTTGTTGGGAAACCTTTTTCTTTTCCTCGGGGCTCTTGCCATGTCCTCGTATCTTAATCTGGGCTGTCGCCTGATTCAGATAGAACAAAATCACATTGACTGTTAGACTCGAAAGGCTAAGTGCACTGGGAGCTATTCTACAGCTATTTCATGAATATAAGCACCAGAACATGGACATAGTAGCTTAAGCAACGTGGTATTCGAATAGAACCCCGAACTTTCCTTTCCAGTACTAATCCAGAAGCCCTCTGTGAATAGAACACATCACTGTCATTTCCATCCCGGCTCCCCGGATTACAAACAACTTAGGTATATCGTCACTCCAGGGGGCTTGTTGGTCCAGTTAAACTTTTGCTTAGGCCCTCCCCTTGGCCGACATGTTACAGCCCCAGCTCACGGTCCGACGGGTCCAAATTACCTTGCACGGCTGTGGACCAAGCAGCTGTACATGGTAATTCAGACGCCGCATCGCGCTGTTGCCTCTTGAGTACGTCAAAGCTGTTGCCTCAGCCCTGTTGAGTGGCTGCCCAGGTCTGTTCGATACGGTCTAGCCCTTCCGGTCATGTCAGTAGTATGCACAGGGTGTCCGAGAACGACCCAGCCCCTCACGGGGCTCACACAGTTCCGAAAATGCTCTAAACTGTCTGGTATGACGCTGTGCTATTTAAGTGTCCAGGCGCGGGGCTCACTCGTGCTATTAAAGTGTTTTTTTTGTCTTGATTTCTTGTTTCATTGAGCTGTCCTTGCACTTGGTCTTGGGCTCCTTGCTCTTGTGAGACCGACTGCTGCATTCCTTTCCGTCCCGCCAGAAGTGCTCTCGCAAAGTGTGTTTTGATGCGGGAGCTCACACTTTAAGAGCACCTCTTTTTTGCGAGACTGTAAGGACTCTTCCGCATGTGGCTACAACTTCGGTTTGGCCAATTGGCAGCACGCGCCACTCGCTTTTGGAGCGTGGACACTCGCGGTGCGTCTAGGGCCCTTGGCGCGTGCATGGTAGTAGACGCTCCCAGTCACACCCACCCCAACCTGATTGCTATCGCTACCAACTGCCATACCACTTTGGAGTCTCGGGGCAAGCCTCAGACTGTATCCTGAGAGGTCTCTCTTGAATATATGGTAGGGCAAGGAGCCCCACGCCCATACATACATGCATATACATCTAAAACTACCCTACTGCTATTATACAGCCAGCGCACCTTGTCCTCTCCGCGCCGTCGCTCAAAAATCCAAGTTTGTGTTTTGAATGAAAAGTCAGTCGAAAAATATTGTCCAATAAGGGCGCGAGTTAATTATGTGACGCTTTTGGACATATTTGTAATTCATGCATAGCTAGGTCAAGTCAGAAAGATAGGCGCGGTCGGTAGGAAGAAAGGCCCGAGTGTAGCCATGCGGAATGTAGGAAAAAGCAGCAAGAAAGGAACCGGGCAGACTTATTGACAGACGGACAGACACGCTACAAGGTTAGGTGGCGGGAAATACGTAGTTCGTCGTTTCGATCCTAACGAGTCACTATCGTGAATGAACTTTAATCGCTGTGTTGTACGTGCCAATGCTTGCCTCGGACTACCAGCTTTTTAAATTTTCTATCCTGATAAATATATAAAATTAACAATGAACGATTGTTCACGATTGGACAAGCCTAAGGGCAACACTCTTTTAGCTCAATGGCTGAGCGTTGGCTTTGAGAGCCCCAGGTCGGTGGTTCGAACCCACCAGGGCACAGCCCACTCGCTCCATGAACGATTGTCCACGCTTGGACAAGCTTAAGGGCAACGCCCTTTCAGCTCAGTGGTCGAGCGCTGGCTTTGGAAGCCACAGGTCGGAGACCCGGGCGCAGCCCTCTCATACCATGAGTAGTCCGTTCTCGGACTGACGTACGGGCATCGCCCTTATAGCTCAATGGTAGAGCTCCGGCCTGTCAAGCCAAAGGCCAGTGGTTCGATCCCCATCGGGACACCACTTTCGCTGTTACAGCGCATCCACATTGGGATCATGCTCATCGAGCAATTTTTTTTTAAAACAGCTATGCGTCTATCGAGCTGAACCTTGTCCAGCACAACACGAAGCACCTGCTTCATTCGGAACCATGTCCCTAACACTACGGGGTCTCTCCACCTCCTGCTCCCGCTGCGAGCACCGCTCATACGTACGAGCTGGCTGCTGCAGCCACTGGTCAGAGCCTGAGCTCAACTACTGATCTGATCGCTCCCCACTCAAGTGGGAGGCGCCCAGCGCCTGGCGACGCTGTCGCACGCCATGGTGGCGCTTCGGCACATGATGTGCCCGGTCGTAAGCGTCAACGACGTCAGGGCAATCTTGCCGGAGGATAACCTCAAACTTCCATGAGTTCTGTGAGTGAGGGTAACCCCTCCACTTCACCAAGTACTGAATACGACCCTGGCGTCTACGCCACGCCACAAGGCGTTCCACGTGCTAGCGGTCTGGGCGCCCGCTCCGCGGACGCTAGGGCATGGTTGGTTGGTGTAGTGTGGGCTGTCCGCTTCCGCTGCGCTGCGGGGGATTAAAGAACATTCTGAAATCAAAGCTAAATGTATTATATGTATTACGTGCCCTACCAAGTCCGCGTTCCAAAGTTCTCTCTGTACACAATATTGTTGGTGTGTACGTTCCCGTCCTCATCGATGGCCTCTGAATCCACAGCAATTTTGATCGCCTTCCTTGAAGTCACTCTCGACAACGCCACATAAAGCTGCCCATGTGCGAAGACCGGTGATTCCAAGTAGATACCCACGTGGTGGATCGATTGTCCTTGGGTCTTCTTGATAGTCATGGCAAACGCTGGAACCACGGGGAACTGCTTACGCTTGAGTTTGAACGGAAACTCATTGTCATCGTCCTCACTATAAAAGACGATCCGAGGAATGAACATCTTCTTACCCTTGAACGGCCCGGACATAATGCTGGCCTCGATGCTTCTCTCGCGCAGTGACACAACCCGAAGCCGTGTTCCGTTGCAAAGTCCTGCGTCGCTATTCAGGTTTCTAATCATGATGATAGGTGTTCCAACCTTCAGAACAATCCTGTGCGGAGGGATACCAGAGAAGTTAAGAGAGTTCAGAACTCCTGCTCAAACATATTTGCATCCGCGACCCCTTCGAGGCTGTCCACCGAGAGATACTCCTTCGCTTCACCCGATAGCCGTTCCGCAACCATGTCGTTGATACGCCGAACACTTGCATTTGTGGGGGCTAGTATGGCTCGCTCAACGAAGTATTCATCGGGTAAATTCTCAGTAACGACGCCCGGGTACACCGCATCTATGAGTGCGTTGACGTTGCGGACTCGTCGGTCTTCTTCAACTTCGTACAAGTCTCGCTCGTGCTCCTCGTCCGCCGGAGGGAGTAACCTGAAACTTGGTCGAGGCTCCATATCCGCGTCTTCTTCATCAGAGGTCATTTCTTGCACCCGTCGTTCTGGAATGATACACATGTCGCGTGGGAGGCATATATCGCCATCACCGATCTCATGATTGACAGGATAACGACCTTCTCCAATTTGAAGTAAAAACTCAGAGAATTCCGCTAACTCAGCCGCACTGGCCGCGTCTGGGGCGGTGCGGACACGCATGTTCTCGGTCAGCCGCACTTGATGCAAATGCTCCCATAGGGGCGAAGACTTGAAGCAAGCTTGAATCGTCTCCGCACGCGTAGCATCCTTCAGTACAGGTAGGATCTGGCGGTGATCACCGCTGAACCCCATTACCTTTCCGCCGAACGGCTCCAGCTCGTTCTTCATAATATCCCGAAGCGACCTGTCAACAGCCTCAAAGCAAGCTCGATTCATCATCGGCGCTTCGTCCCAATGATCAAACTCGCGCTACGAATCATTCGGCTTTTTGGCTCTGCCATGAAAGGCTGCACGTCGACGTCTCTGTTAGTTTGAGGGGAATCCGGAA